>NW_005360891.1:2147627-2163671 GCF_000412655.1 Myotis brandtii | reverse complement strand
AGTAGTCAAATAGAAATGCAAATGTGTAACTTTTTTTGTCTATTCACAGCCCACATGAAATACTACATTTATTTTTGTTGTTATTTTAAATAAAAAATCCCTGCAGCGAAGTCTAGGAATCAGTGACCTCCTCTATTTGTATTCCTACTACAATTGTGTTTGGGGATTGGAGAAACAACTTGTTTCCTTTTTCCAATTGCAACACTGATATAATGTTCAAAGCTACAGGATATTGAAACTTATAAACTTCTCAATTTACACTATATGACAGGTGAGTTTTTATCTTTAACATTGGATTAGGTATAATTTCACATATTGCTTTTTTTTTTTAAACAAAGAAAACCTTCATTTTCTTCCTCCAGTAGATTTTTTTTTTCTAGCTGGCTTTGTTCAAAGACATCAAACTGAAAAACATAAAAAATGGCATGTAAGCTCAGCTATTCTCATTAGAAAACTGCTTTCTTGTTGTGTTTCTAACGCAGAGAAAGAGCTGAACTTTTGGAATTAAGTTCATTTTAACTTTCCATAGCAATATTTTTTTTCTAATTTGTTTGACATCCTGAAATAAATGCTGGGAAAATAAACTTTCTAAGGGAAATACAGAGTTTCTAGTGAACCTTGGCCATGGGGTTTGAAATAAAAATATGACAAATTCTGTGGGTTTTAAAAAATATTTTATTGATTTTTAAGGAGGAAGGGATATGGAGAGAGAGATAGAAATATCAATGATGAGAGAGAATCATTGGCTGCCTCTCGCATGCCCCATACTGGGGACCTAGCCCACAACACAGGTATGTGCCCTGACTGGGAATTGAACCATGATCTCCTTGTTCATAGACAGACCCTCAACCACTGAGCCACCCTCAACCGCTGGCCAGGCTGGTTTGTTTGTTTTGATTTATCAAAGAGCTTTGGCTTGACACAAGACATGATTGAATTTTTAAACTCTTTAAAAATTATTCAGGTCCCAGAAACATGAGAATTGCCTTTTAATCCTTTTGTCTAGAGGTTCCATTGACTTGATTGGATATTGTTAGGTCTGATCAAATAATCAAATTGAAACCCCCTCCCCTGGAATACTGACCTTTTCCTCCCTAAAGATAACATCGAGGCCTTAATTGTATTCCAGCTCCAGGCCCAGAAAAGGAGCAAGACCAGACAAGTGACATGGTGGCTGCCTCAGGACCAGCTTTTGCCTGAGGTTTCCAAACCAAATGTTAGGGTCGCTGAAGGAGGAATGCATAAGGCTGAAAGTGGTAAAGAATTATAAATTTATTTGGACATCTAGAAACCAGATGGGCTGAGTCCAAAAATGGCATCAGAACCCAGGGACCTAGTAGTCAGAGGTTTTAAAGGACTCTATTAAGGCTTTTTCTGCAGGGAATTCTCTGGGCCGATCTGGATCCTGGGCCAATATGGAGGTGAAAGTTACTGATCTTAGCAAATGGAATGTGGTCTAAGCAAAAGGGAATGTCAGTTGCAAAATGATCTAAAGGTGAGTTTCCCAGAGGAGGGGGTATTGATTCAATTATTTGATCAGACCTAACAGATATTACATTTCATTCCCTACTGAAAAGCATGAGAATTTAGTTTCACTAACTCTTGTCTTTAATTATAAGATTGCATAAGTTATTTGAAAGAATAAAATATAAATATTACATTACAAAATTCAAAAGCTTTGGAATTTATTTTTAGAAGAACCAACACAGAAAAGTCTTGCACTGCTCTCATGGTTCAATTTTATCAGTCCAGTGTGCAAAATTAATAATAAATCTCAGGGTTACAGCTTTTCTGCTTATATATATGTTGACAGATTGTGCTTATCAAAGTCTAGAGGTTCCAGGAAGGTGGCACTACAATCATCACTGGTTCAGCCATGGCTGTCTTCAGCACTACAGTGGTTTTAACAAAAATGCAAAGTGACCTTAAGCTGCCCTTCTAAACTGTGAGCTGAGGTTGGCAAGCATATGCTACTACACCTCAAACTCAAACCTGCTAAACAGGCATAAATTGTTGCTCAGTAAAATTGTTAAAAATATTTTATTTACCAATTAAATTGGTGGAAAGAGTTTATATACTGAATTGGTTTACTGTTTAAAATATTTTACTTACAAAGTGATTGCAATTCTAAACAAGAAAATAGAAAACAATTTCCTTTTTAGTACGTGAGGCTAAAGTGATGTGATTTCTTATAACTCTTAACTTGAAAATAAGTATTAATACAAAGCTATTTTAGGTGGATAAAAGAAAAAACTAGTCTTCATTTAAAAATACTTGCTTCAGCAGACTGTATTTTCAATTTATTTGAGACGACTGTACATTTTGCTGAGCTAACATGGATAACAAAGAAAATCATCAATGCTCAAATATATTGTCAGTGTTTCCATGGAGACCAAAGAAATCATAACCCTTGAGTTCAAACAATTTGAGAAAGGCTAAATACCACAACACACTTAAGGTGAAGAGTGAATGAAAACAAATTGAATACGTTATGGAAATGCAGTAATACGTCATGCTTACTATGCATACACTAGATTCTTTATTCACATTAAATTCCAACAAATAAGTTATGGTATGTGATGTGGTGACTTTCCTGACTCTGAAGTCAGAACACTTGTTTTAGGACTGATTCTCCCTTAACAGCTGCTTAGGCAGTTCTTAATTCCATTCACAATAAAGTGAAGCTGAATAAAACGTGGTTGCCTGTATCTAGATATTAATGAGCCCTAGAGCAGTAAGGCTAAAATAAAAAATAAGCTAAATATAAATTTATCAGATAATATTAATGCGATACATTTAAACACATTCTAGATATATTTAATGAAAATTTGTTCATTAAGGGCTATTAGGTTAAAACAATTTGGATTTGCTATTTTGATTCATTAAAAATAGTTGAATGTTAGCAATGTCTTATGCTTCAATGTAGTATGTACATTGGATATGCTAGTTTAACCTTTCTGAAGTTGACTGTTACTTTGCATTTACTCCATATCTATAACTGCATGGCACTAATAACTCATACTGATTATAGGGTAGTTAACATGATTGTTAGTACGAAGTCTGTAACTATATATATTTTTCTTAATGCTAGTTGGCAAAACCTTTTTCACTCCTGTCTTTATTGTCCTCTTTTAATCTGAAATTGGATGAACCAATTTCTTAGAAGGAGGCAAAACCTTTTTCACTCCTGTCTTTATTGTCCTCTTCTTTTAATTTGAAATTGGATGAACCAATTTCTTAGAAGGTGAATTAAAATATTTTAAATTAACATCCTAAAACATTTCACTTATTCTCTATTAACATAAATCATTTGCTTTTGGCAATTTTAGCTGATTGCCAGAGGTGACTTCTGGAACTTGCTGGCTGGCGATTCCTCATATTTGTAGGTTGGACTAGTGGTTGTGTGGAGAGCTTTGTACTCAGGTTTTATAAATAATCAAGTAATGATAACTACTAGAGAGGAAACTGTAATTTCCACTCAAGGGTGCTCTCTTCTGTCAAACTGGACTAGTTTTCCTTCTCAATCTATATTGAGTATTGCCTTAACTGTCTTCTTGATTTTCAGTAATAAATGTTTTAGTATTTGTTATAGACTTAATGTTTTTGTGTTCCCAAATTTGTATGTTGCTAACAAACCCCCAAAGTGACGGTTTTTGGAAGAGGGGCCTTTGGGAGCTGATTAGGTCAGGAGGGCAGAATGATAACAGTGATATAAATGGTAACAGTGCTCTCATCAGAGAGAGCCCAGCGCTACATTCACCTTTCTGCCATGTGAGGACCCAGCCAGAGACAGCTGTGTACGAACCAGGAAGCAGGTCCACATCAGACACCATATCAGATACCATATCTGCTGGTGCCTTGATCTGAGACTTCCCAGCCCCCAGAATTTTTTCTGTTATTTATAGGCCACAATATTCTTGTTAGAGTAGCCTGGATAGGCTAAGAGAGTAGTCTTTATAGATGGATAAGCAGACTAGCTGTGCATTATAATCCAGTATTCCTTGTTCCATTGCAATTTAAGTATAGCCATGAATATAGCCAGAGTGTATTTCCTAAACTCTCTCGCACCTAAGTGTGGATATATGACTAAGTTTTCGCAAATGAATTAAGAGTAGAGGTGATATATGCCATAACTCTCAGAGAAAAGATAAACATCCTCTGTGATATCATTTCTATTCTCTAAAATCTCAGCATAGAAACTCCTCTACGCCAGCTTTAAGGTGCATGTGAGGACAACACTGTGGCATAGGGCTGAGGAATAGGATGGAAGGAATCTGAATGCCTAGAGCAAAGCTATGCACAATCTTAGAACTACACTTGAAAAATAATTTTATATCTTGTTTAAAAAGCTGAATTTGGTGGTATTTCTTTGTTATAAAGGCTAGTGTTACTCTGTCATTCAGTGAACCACTGTGGCTCTGATGGAATCCCTCCACTACAGCAACTATATATGTGATGTGGGATAGGATAGCTTGGCTTTAGCTCCAATTCTGCAAGGACATGGAATTATCATGAGGTTTTGTTTATGTTGAAAATTCATTTACATATAGGAATAATCATACAACTTCACACTTATAAGTGATTATATAATATGTTGATCTCATTTTACATTCTAAGGCCATGCAACCACTTTCTCCAATATATGCTATTTTGCATTTACTGGGAGATTTGGGACATCATTTAAAATGGTTCTTTAGGCCCTAGCTGGTTTGGTTAAGTGGATAGAACATCAGCCTGCGGACCAAAGGTCCCGGGTTCCATTCCAGTTAAGTACACGTATTTTGGTTGTAGGCTCCTCTCTGGCCCAGGCCTAGTCAGGGCTTGTGAAGGAGGCAGTCAATTGATATGTTTCTCTCACATAGATGTTTCTCTCTGCCTTTCCCTCTCTCTTCCACTCTTCTTAAAAATCAATCGAAAAAAAATATCTTCAAGTGAGGATTAACAAAAAAATAAAAAATTAAAATGATTCTTTAATTTATTTATAAAACATATGTGATTGTGCTGCAAATAGAATGGTTATTATTAATAACATTAGGTCACATTTTAGGATCTCTACAATATGGGAGAACTTTATTACTTATATTCATTCTAATACAGTTTCCAATTTTATTTTATCATTTTAAAAATAAGATTACATTCCATTATTTTCTTATTTTCCTTGTTAAAACTGTTGCTGATCACAATGGCTTGAATAGAATTTTTTTTCTCTCTTAACATAACAAAGAGTCTAGTATGAGATATTACTGAAAACTTCTGAAATCTACTTTATAAATCACAGTATTTTGGAAGGGCAATCCAGCAATGTAGCAGCCTTTTTTTATTAATTAGTTCTTAAATCTTTCAGCTCCAACTTTTTAAAATGAATCACTGGAAATGAGAATCCAAGGAGTTTAATCTTAAGCTACTTGGGAATTTCTTAAATGTAGAACTCTAAGATTTCTTTTTAATCTGGGGAATACAATTCTATTGATTGCTTTCTATTGGTAACATTACATATTCAGATTTATAGTCAACTAAAAATGCTTTACATAATGTGCTTAGTTATTGATAAGCCCATGATTTATCATGTTCAAACATTTGAGTTCACATTTTCAGGATATTTATTTTAGTGATATTTTTTCTTTTTAATGACCACTCCCTTCAATCTCAAATTCTATAAGTGAATCAGTAGATTATGATTACATATTATCTACCTAATGAGAATATAAAAGCATTTCTCAATAATGAAATTAAAATAGTATAAATAAAACATGGCATTTTGTTGTAACTTATTTCTGGTCACAAATAACGAACCATTTATAAAAGCCAATTCCAATCTTATGACATTTATTAGAGCACGTGCACACGTGGTGTGTGTGTGTGTGTGTGTGTGTGTGTGTGTGTGTGAACTACACATGCTATGGGTAGATGCTAATAAATTGAGGGGTTTTGGTGGCTTATCTTTGTTTTTTGTGGTCTTTTTTTCATATTTTCCCAACAAACCCCAGATTGGATACTTTAATTTTTATTGCAACATTGAAAATTAATAGTAGTAGGACAGTTTCCCTGAAACTTTTATAAAGAATCTGGTCTTAGTCACCAGATTCACTAGTGATTAGAAGCATAAAAACCTGCCAAATAGTTCTCTATGGAGACTCTTGAGGTTTAAGTTGTGACAGAATGTGATTCACTGACAATATTTAAGGCTGGAGTCAAGATTCTCATAAATTTTAAAAACATAGCTCCCAACCTGACCCTGTCCAATTACTTTTCTGCATTGGAAGTGATTGCAATTCTGGGTCATGTCTAGGCTGCTCAGTGTAGGTAAGATTTAAAAGCCATTTTCCGTAAAAAAAGCTTGCCTTACCAAGATAAATAACGTGTGTGATCATTTCCTTCCAACTGGTTTGCTGGCACTTTTTGATTAGTATTGAAATAGCAGTAATGGCATATTCTGTGGTTTCTCCTATATTTAAGGGCAATAAATGAATGTGGATTCCATTATAGTTGGAAGGGGAACTATTTTAGAATGAATCTCTGATATTTATGGACAGTTATTAGTTACACGAGAAATAGTTCTCAGGTGTGGATATTTTCCATGTTGTCAAGGTTGTACTATAAAGAATAAGTTTAAAATGTCTGGAACATTACTTTAAATCTTATATAATGACAAACGTTATCAGTGTGAAGAGCATGCAAAATAAGAGTATACCTATCCATTAGAACAACACAAATTAAATGGTACCAAGAATTTCTAGAAATAATTTTATGTCATGTTAGAGCATCACACATCATGACTGTCACGACAGAATTTGCTAAAGGACTTTGAGATTATCTTCTGAAGCTGATATTCACCAAATATCTTCATACAATTATGCTTAGAAAAAAAGCAGTGTATTGTTCCATAGTTATTACCCTTGGATAATTGTCACACCAAATGTGCAGTCTTTAGAAGCAAAATGAAATCAATTGCTGTCATTGAAAGCTTTACTCACTAACCAAAATCAATGTTTCTTTTTTCTACTTAAATTAAGATTGTCCAATTACTGGAAGATGGCAAGTAGAACAAACCCTATGATTTATTGCTCTAACAGATATATGAGTTCTGCTTCAGGTACACATGTTTGTAATTCTCTCAGTATTAAAATGTAGGAAGATATACAAAATTTATGTATATTATTGTAGATCAGGTGAAGCCTCCTTGAGAACAACTGAACAATGAAAAATCCATTTGAAATTCCACAAACTTTTTCATAGTGGAGAATGAATCACACTCTCTTTATGCAGAATATCATGCTTACTGCAGCCCAATGTTTTCTCACGGATGACAAGTTTAGGGTATATGGAGGTTGTGGCAAAATGAAACTAGCATTACTCATTTTTCACTATTAATATAGCAATTCCATTACTATGGAATGGATTCTCAAATTTCCATCAGAAGTCTACCTCATTCATATTTCTGGAGATGGCAGTTGAAAATGCAGATTCTGATATGTACAGCAGGAAAAAACTTTCTTAAAGGAGAAACAATGTTCTGCATTTTAGATAATTTTTGTACACTAAATTTGAAATTGAATGGATGCATGTAAATCTCCTTGTAGTTTGAATGAGGAAAATGAATATGGATTATTGTCTCTCTGACAGATCCTAAACTCCTTCAGAACTTCTTAAGTGTGTGATTTTGTCATTAGGATGCAAACACATCAAGTGTGCATCCTAAAGAAAATCACATATTTGGATTTCTCCCAGGAGTACACACTGTCCCTGAAATCCCTCAGGAGATTGTCCATTTTTTATTAGGTTAGGAGTTGCCAAGACCTTAGAAAGGAGAGCTAACGGATATGGTTAAAGTAACCAAAAATATAGTTTTTATATGAACAATTTTATTCATTAACATGTTTATTTCATGCATACAAAAGAATACATGTAACCTATAAGCAAACGTGCAAGATCTTTATAAAATGAATACTATGAATTTATCACCCAACAACTGATATTAAATACTAATAATAGTGTTTAATCTCCCTGGTAGCATCTCCTACCTTTTCCACTGCTGTTCTTCCAACCCAACATAATCATAGCTATAAGAAAAAGCCAAATTTCTGTTGCCTCATGGAATTTTCACAGGCACTATGAGATAAAATAAGAATAGGTTAAGGTTAATAAGGTTTGTGTTTTTGTGGGTTTTTTGTGTGCAAATATACATTTTTAAGTACACCCATGGCATCTTTCTCCCATAATCTCTTCAAATTGTTAAGCATGTTTAAATAGCATAGCCCAAATAATATTCAGAGCTTTTATTTTAAAAGTCAGATACACTGAGATATAATTCACATATAGAAAATTTCACTCTCAGTTCTATGAGTTTAGGAACATTCAAACATAATACAAATCAAATATGTATAATTATGTAACCACTACTATCAAAATAAGAACAGTCTCATCTCCCCAAGAAATAACGTGTGGTCCTTTGTTGTCTACCCCTAATCTCAATCATAGTCTGAGACAACCACTGATTGGCTGTCTATCCCTATAGTTTGCCTTTGTGAACATATTTTGTCCATTTTTAACATTATTTGTTTATTAGAATGTTTATTGAACACCTACCACATTACAGCATCATTTCCCAAAAAATTACACAAAGCCTATTGATATTCAACATTCATTTCTAGTCAGACTTGAATGTTGTTCAGAACAAAATAAACATCAATTTGCAAAATAGCCACATGCAATATGCAAATGTCTCCCATAATCACTACGCATTTTTTAGCTTTATAAGTCTAAAAATGGAGACAGTGATTGGTGGGAGGTGAAGCCGAGCCTGGTCCACATTAAGATTTCTTAATCAGTGAGTGATGATAATCAGTTTCTGGAACTCACACTGACTTTCCAAACACTGTCTTAGGAGCAGTTCTGGCCATAGCTTTCAACTGCAGTCTGTCTCTGTATTGCAGGAATTGGAGATTCTAGCATTGCAAACCCCCCTGATTGTGCCATCCTGGAGCTAGACCGTGGCTGATTGATTTAGGCGAAATTGGCTGGAACAGATTTGTACTATCCGCAGAGAAAACCCCCCAACATTCTTAAGTGTTGATGCACACGATACTGTTCAGAAGTTATGCTTTTTAAAATCAGAAGTGAAAATCAACCAAATTGTTAAGTGTTTCAGGTGAGCTTTTCTTTAGAAAGAGTCCACCTTTGCAAAATGATAGTTAATTTTTCGGCATAGAGTCCCTCATCTGAATTTGTTGAGCCTTTATTTTTGTAAATAAATTACTCTCAAAGAAGATGCTGCCAGTCTTTCTCTTGCACTTAGGCAGCATGAATCTAGGCAATTCCTTTCAGTTTTTTCATTGAATAACAGTTCCTTTTTACAACTGTAAACTAAGGTTATTGTTCAGCATAAATAAGTCAGAAGAATGGAAATATGATTACATTACCCCTATAGTCAAGGAAGTACTCAATCAGATTATTCAAATTCCTATTTTGTCATTTTATTACTAAATATATTTTCTTGTTCACATAAATTAATATTCAAGCCACTTTATGATGTGAAATACTTTTATATCAAATAAAGAAAAACAAATAAAACTCTTAAAGCTCTTTTACCAAGTATCTACATTCTCTTGTCACCAAGTCAAACTGTAGAATAGAAACCAGTGAATCTAAATAATCCTTAAACTTTTGAATTGCATGAATCCATAGCTTTCTCATCTCTCCACTTCAGTAAAATCACATTCTTTATAGTAGAGACAATGTTTATTATTATCTGCCACTATACTCAGAGTTATTCTATGCACATTAGTATCTATTACAGGTATTAGGAAAATAATATTTAAAATATTTTAAATTGTTCAATTTCAGCTGGCATTCAATATTATTTTATATTTGTTTCAGATACGCAGCAGAGTGTTTATACTAAGTAAAATAAGTCAGACAGAGAAAGATAAATACCATATGATTTCACTTATATGTGGCATCTAAAGAACAAAACAAAAGAACAAAACAAAAGAACAAACATACTCTTGGATGCAAAGAGCAAACTGATGGTTGCCCGAAGGGAGGAGGCTTAGTGAACTGGGTGAAAAAGGTGAAGGTATTAAGAGGTGCAGGGTAGTCATGGAGATGTGGAGAAAATTATTAAATTTTGTAGATATGAATGAAAATCAGATTTTTTAGTTGTAAGCCTGGGGGAAAAGCTGCATGGGGCTGTTGAATTAAACAAATCATTGAAAAATTCCTTTTACACATGAATTTAGATGTGAAAGCAGCATCTTTTCAGGAAAGCTTTATCTCGCTCCCAGTTTACATTAGTCTCTTGTACATTGTAGTATTGAAATCTATTCATTTGCTTCATTCACTAATCAGAAAATTCCTTGAGATCATGAATGTGTGACATAATCATCTTAGGAATCCTTCATGTAGAAAGCATCTACTAAATGTTGTTAAATAAGGAAATATATGTTGAAAATATTTGCTTCATACTATAGTATGCTATGAAGAGAGAAACTCTTAAATATATAAGACAAGGACAATATATTGTGCCAGGCGTACAAATGAAAGATACTAATTTACATTGGGTTCATATTGCTTCAGGAAGTTATTAAGAACTTAGGGCAACAAAAGCAGAGTGTAGAGCATGTTGTCTATAGAGACTGTTGTTGTCTATAGAGACTGCACACTGGGCATTGAACCAGAGTGGACTTTCTAACTGTCTGGCTTTTTGTCTCACTAACCAAATCAGCACATTGTGGAGGTGGCAATGGGCAGATAGGTCCTGTTGCTTGTGTTTTTGCTGTCATATCCAAGAAAATGTTGCCAAATCCAATGACATGAAGTTTTTCTCCCCCCTGTTTTATTCCAACAGTTTTAGTTTTAGCTCTTATACTTAGTCTTACAGAGGTTGAGAAGTCCTGCAATCTGTTGTCTGCAAGCTGGAAAATAAGAAAATCCAGGGGTATAAATCATTTTTAGGCTGAAGGCCTGAGAACCAGGAGCTCTAATGCCTGGAGGTAGGAAAAGGTAGATATCCAGCTCAAGAGAGAGAAAATTTACCCCTCCTTAGTCTTTTTGTTCTAGGAACCTTCAATGAATTAGTTGATACCAGCCCGCATTGGTGAGGGTAGATCGCTTCTACCCGGTCTACTGAATCAAATGCTAATCTCTTCCAGAAATACCCTAAAGGTACACCCAGAAATAATGGTTTACAAGCTATTTGGGTGTCCGTTAGCCCAGTTAAATTGACACATAAAATTAACCATCATAGGTAGGTTATAAAAATTCACTTCAGACTCAAAAAAATCACTTTGGACTCAGAAGATTTCTGGTCTCCTAATGAAAACATTGAAATCGGGTATGTTTTGTTGTCTAAGCAAAGGTTTGACAGGATTTTAAATGTACATTTATTTTTGGTTGGAAAAAAGACACATATTTCTGTATTATTTTGGTAACTTAAAAAGAGACAAATTATCAGTAAGTGATCTATTGCTTAAATATTCCAGACTATTTGCTGACATAGAAAACAGCTATTCTGATTTTCAGATGTGCCATTACAATGCAATGTGAGTCCCAAATCTGCTTGCAGCCCATGGTTCACGCCTGCTGAATGAGCTGTCTGATTGTCTCCTTGAAGACATTTTAAGTAAGTGTACTATTAATTTTGTTAATAACTTGATTTTGCTATGCATTTGTGCCATTCTTTTAAAAATTACTTGTAGCATTTACATGAAGGGAACTAAATAGGTGACAACAAATACATCTCCAGCATTAACTCCACAGGTGGTCTTGTTGAGTGACCTTCAGTGTTCTCTGGGAAATTATGTCATTTTCAGTAATTGAAAGCTATTTTTTTTTAATTGAGTTATTTCCATCAATTCTTGCTGTTATCTTCCACAAATAAGGCCACATCTGTAAGTGATCTAATTCAATGTTTCATTCAAACCATATTGAATACCACTACTTTTCACATTTTGCTTAAAGGCCACCTAAAAACCACATATTTGTTTTGAAGTCCTGATTGTAATTGTCATAAGAATATGAAGTGATTCTTATGACTACTGCGAGAGTAGTATATTTATGTTTGGAATTCAAGGTTAACAGCTAAGATTAATTTCTGTAAGATGTTTAATCTTTAATGAAGTCTAGCAAAGAAAATCTAATTAAAGCATTATTATATACATATATTTAAATATATTTTTATTGATTTCAAAGAAGAAGGGAGAGAGAGAGAGAAACAGAAACATCAATGATGAGAGAGAATCATTGATTGGCTGCCTCCTTCAGGGCCCCCACTGGGGATGGAGCCCACAACCAGGGCATGTGCCGCAGGCCTCCTGGAAGTCAGCCTCAGGCACCATTGACACTTCCCCTCTCTGGACACTCCACAAGGAAGAAACAATATAAAAGTGGCTGCCATTTGACTCCCGGCAACTGGTGCAAATGTCAGCGGGATGGATCCAGATCCCAGGCCAGCAAGGGCATCCTACTGCCCGCCCCGAAGGGCCGATTGCGCCCCCCCCCCACTCCACCCATGTATGAATTTGTGCACTGGGCCTCTAGTACACATATAAGAGAATGTATTCACCTTTAAAAAGAAGGAAATACCACCATATAGAATAATTTTTATGAATCTGGAGTACATTAAACAAAGTAAAATAAGCTAATCATAGAAGTACAAATACCACATTATCTCACTTTTATGGAGTATCTAAAATCGTAAAGAAGCATAAAATAGAATGGTGGTTGTCAGGGGCCAAAGGAAGGGAAAACTGGGAAGTTATTCAATGGGCATAAAGTTTCAGTTAGGCAATTTGAATAAGTTCTGGAGACCTTCTATACAGATCTAAACTATACTATAGTTAATGCTACAAGTAATAATACTATGCTGTAAATATACTGTATTTCTTAGAGGTAACAATACTGTTGAAGTCAGCAATACTATGGTGTACACTGAAAGTATGTTAAGAAAGCAGGTCTCAAGTTAAATGTTCTTGCACAAAAAAAAGGGGGGGGTAGAAGGAGAAAATTTCTAGAAGTGAAAGATATGTTTATTACCTTGATTGTGGTCATACTGAACATTCTTTAAATTAAAAGTACACATAGCCTTTGATCTGACAATTTCACTTTTAAGAACTTATCCTAATAATATATCTACAAAGATTGGAAACAGGGCACATACAAGAATCAACCAATGAATGCATAAATTAGTAGGATAATAAATCAATGTTTCTCTCTCTCAAACCAATTAATAAAAACATTTAAAAGCCTCAATATTAATGTAAAAGTATTTGAAATGATCTAATATTAAAACACAGCACTCTTGCCAGGTAGTCCATGTTAAACATCGCTATTACAACAAAGAAACTGAAATACAGGGAGATAGTTTAAGTGATATTCAAATTAGTAGTACTCCAGTCTCTTCTTAACACATTATATCATGTTATGTCCACTCAAATTAAGTGTTCATTTAGTTCGATTATTTCAGTTTAAGTAAATTAATTTTCTTTTCTCCTTATTTGAATTTCTAAGCATTCATTACTTTTCTACTTCAGTAACCTTAGATTATAGTTAATGTATCTAAGAATTAAAAAACATGGGTTTTTAATCTTTGAACATTCTTTAAGGACATCCACATATTCTAGGAATATGTGATAATTTTCTGATTAATAACATGTATTAAATTTATTTTCTTATTATAATTTGTTCTTGTAATGCTTAGATTAACATTGCTTCACACTTTGGAAAAGTAGCATTTTATTTGACATTTTCAAAGAGCAGACAGTCTTTTGCCTACTAACCTTTAAAAAATGATGAAGTATAGACTTGATGATGTCATTTTGACTAGTGCAATCACTTTAGCAATGACCCTTTCCACTTTAATGAACTTGTACCTTTAATCTGAACAAAAGTGGCATGTTCTTTGTATTTTTCTAATACAATATTGAATACAACACATTAATATCTTTCAACAACATTATATGACACAGAATGTTTATTTATAAGGTTCTACACCAGGCCAACAAGCTAAGGTTAAATGATCCTCAAGTAAAGTAAAATAATAATTCTTATGGGGGTTCACTGGGGATAGTGGGCACAGTCCATTTGAGATATTTTTCCTCAGCAAGTTTATGTTAATTGTAAGCTCACCCTAAAAACCACCTGACAAAGAACTACTTTCTTTCAAATGAACATTATAAATGAAATATTCTGAACCAAAAATTTCTATATAGTTCCTTTCTGTAGGACTTTTTACAATGTCAACTTTTGAGTGCTACACTCATATTATTATAGCAGAGAAAAACTTAAAGGCCAGTGGGATTTGGAAGTTCACAAGCCAATTATGATAATAGTAACAGTAATGGTAATAATATTGGGTGGGGCAAAAGTAGGTTAACAGTTGTTTGTATGGAAAATAATACAATAATTAATAAATCATAATATAAGAATAAACTCTGAGTTTTGCACACTCAAAACTGTAAACCTACTTCTGTCTCACCCAGTAATAGTAGTAATAGCAATAACTTAAAGAGACACAAGGAGTTTAATGTGAAAGATTTTAGTAAATAAATATATTTTTCTAAATACCCAATTTGAGTTTTTATTTACTAAACTGGAAACAAAAATAATAGAACGTGGCAAATTGTATTTTCCAAAAATGAGCACAGCAATATATCAGTTCACAAATTCTCTTTTAGACCCATCCAACTTCTCATTATGTGGAGTCTATTGCCTCTCCTCTTAAATCTAGGTGGGATCATGTGACTGTTTCAATGCACAGAATGTGCTGGAAGGAATGATGCTTAGTGACTTCCAAGGCTAGGTCAAAAAGGGTCACACAAATATTCTGAATCTTTCCCCACCCCACCCCGGGGGCAAAACCCATATACCATGTTCTGAGAAAGCCCAGGCCATTGAGAGGTGGCGTATAGAGCCAACAAGTTCCAGAAAAGGCTTAGTGAACAGCCAGCCTCAATGATTAGACATGTAAATGAATGAGCCTTCGGATGGCTTTGAACTACTAACATTTGCACCACCTTAGTCCTGAGCAGATGCCAGGTTAAGGCACAACATAAAGTTTGTTATTATTTTAAGACACTACTTTGGGGTAATAGTTCATATTAACTAGAACAGTCATAATAACTAGAACATAGAGCAACAAGCATTCCTCTTGTTTCTCTTCTCCTCCAGAATGTAAATACACTCTATATGGCAACAATGTAATCTGTCTTATTCACAGCTGCTTCCCTAGTGTCTGGCCCATAGTATGTACTAAGTAAAAATCAGGTGAATTAACAAATAACATTTTGACTAACCTGTTCTAATACTGAAACTTTCAAGAAGGTGTAATGACACTAAATTCTTTCCTGCTTCAAAATGCCTAAATACCCTAGAAAAAGGTTTTATCCTCTCTCTCTTTGTTTATTGTTACACTAGTGGCCCGGCGCACGAAATTCATGCATGGTGGTGGTGGGGGGGTGTCCCTCAGCCCGGCCTGCACCCTCTCCAATCTGGGACTCCTCGAGGGATGTCCAACTGTGGGATCAGGCCTAAACTGGCAGTCAGACATCCCTCTCACAATCTGGGACTGCTGGCTCCTAACCGCTCACCTGCCTGCCTGCCTGATTGCCCCTAACCACTCTGCCTGCTGGCCTGCTGGCCCCAAACTGTCCCCCCCGCCCCCGCCGGCCTTCTTGCCCCTAACTGCCCCCCCTTGCTGGCCTGTTCACTCCCAACTGCCTGCCCCATTGGCCTGCTCCCCCCAACTGGCCCTCCCTGCTGGCCTGCTTGTCCCCAACTGCCCCCCTGCCAGCCTGATCACCCCCAACTGCCCTCCCCTCCTAGCCTGATAGCCTCTAACCGCCTCTGCCTCGGCTTTGTCCAGAAGGACTTCCGGAAGGTCTCCTGGTCTAATTAGCATATTAACCTTTTATTAGTATAGAGGCCTGGTGCATGAGTGGGGGCCAGCTGGTCTGCCCTGAAGAGGGTCCCAAATCAGGGTGGGGGTCCCCTTGGGGGCAGGGCTTGCCTGGGTGAGGGGCTGAGGGCCATTTGCAGGCTGGCCATGCC
>NW_005360891.1:2132697-2147568 GCF_000412655.1 Myotis brandtii | reverse complement strand
TGGCCAGCCTGGGTGAGGGGCTGAGGGCCATTTGGGGGCGGTTTGCAGGCCGGCCAAGCCCGTGACTTTGTCCAGAAGGACATCCGGAAGGTTTCCAGAAGGTCTCCCGGTCTAATTACCATATTACTCTTTTATTAGTATAGAATATTGAATTTTTCTTTGAGGCCAGTGGACTTTCTAGGAAACCTTGATTAATAAGCCATGGAAGGCTCAAAATTAACCCTCTCTCATGTCATCCCCAGCCTTGAAACATATTGTTTTTTCCTGGGAAGCAACTTTTTCTAAGCCATTTACCTTTCCCAAACCCTTCCAAAGCTTTTCCCCTTTTCTTGAATGCTGACATTACTTAACTTTTTCACCTAAAAACTTTTTTGCACCTTCACTGCTTTGTAAGTATATTAATTCTTTAATTGTACATTGGTTAGGATTAATTTATTTAAACTTTAGCATATGATTTTTAATTATTTTTTTTTCAGATTTAGAAAACATACCAAGGGCCAAAATGAATCCAGATGTTTCTGTTCTTCTCTCACTCCTGTATCAGACTCCACTGACAATGTGGCAAACCAGGCAACATGACTTACTTCCTAAAGATTTTATGTAGCATCCAGATATTTGCCCTCTACCCTAACAGTCACATTCTTCTATTATATGTAGAACAAGCGGTTTCTATTACTGAGTTTGCCTATCCAACTGCTTGCTTTTCCTGCTCTAACCTGCTCATATCATGTTGTCTTTTGCTAGATTCCATCAATGTTCTTTCATTCCCCTAAATTTACCCTAACGCCAGGTGTTTTTTTATGGAAGATCGTTCTAAAGGTCAGGGAGTAGCAGAAAGCAATTACCACACAGGGCTGGAAATAACTGCAAACCTAATGTTAGACATCGCTCTTCCTGGAAAAGCATCACACATCTCACTGCCATTTTGTTCTCTTCCTCTCTGGTTCCTTGTCATGTTGCTAGATGCTCTCCTTTCCCTTTAGCCAAGGTCCCGCCTGCACTCTACTTAATTTATTAAGCAGAACATTTCTATTTTCCTTCTCTGGACCATGGGTCTAAGCTCTGCATCCTTACCTGAAATTCCACAAATTATTATTATGGTTCTCTAATTACAAATAAGAGTGAGATTCATTTCCTGGGTGGCTGGATACCTTAGCAACACACACACACACACACACACACACACTCAAAACTAATAATGGTTTAGAAATAGTGTTTGTGCTTTTAGAGGAAAGGAGGAGATCTTTTTTTCTAGGTAAAATGAAAAGGCAATTTTTATCAGCAACAAACTAAAGAAACATATATCCTGCTTCTTTTCATTCTTCTCATGTACTGTAAAGTATAGTGAGTACAGTGAATATTTAAAAAATTACAAATGACTGAAAGAGAAGAATACATATGTCTAGCAATCCCCTACAAATTTATTTTGTGATTCCAGTTAAGGCTGTATTGTAGAGTGTCACTGAGTAAAAACTGATGAAAGTATTCTCAATCCTTAAGTATTTGTAGCTAAAAATTTGGGAATTAAAATTATATTTCAGAAATTTTATCAAAATATATATTATGAGTTTGAGTGCAATATAATCCTATAGTTTAAAAAAGCAGAGTTTTTAAAACACTCATTTGTATGAATGTAAAAATGTACTATCTGTGTCTTGAGTTTTAGAAAAATGTTACATCCTTTTGTTAATATTTGTGTGTATGCAATTAGAGAAGCACTCTATCCTGCAGCTGGGTAACTATTATCCCTTGAGTTTTTTATACACCAAATTAGAGCCTTTTTATACATGGATCTAATTTCTGAAATTGCCTTGTCAATCATCAGAGAGAGAAATCTGTTGACAACATGAGACAGGGGAAAGACCTTGTGACCTTCAGGTCATAGAAAAGAGTTTGCACAAACCCAAACACACTTTTACATCACAGCTATAAGCAGGGCATATGGATTAACAGATTTTAAAAAAGTTTTTTATAAGAGGTTTTAGTAATATATACCTTAACTGGATAATATTACTTATAGAATATCACATTAATGATCTCTCACTTTTTGGAGACTAACTTCTTTTCTCTAGTTAGAAGATTACATGTCGTGTACCTCTATAATGGAGACTAAATTTTCTATTAATATTCATAAGATGGAGCATAGTACTAAAATGCATTTAACAGTACCAAGAGATATTACAGAGGAAGAAGAAATAAAGCATGACTCTTGAACTTGAATCATAAACATTATAATTAATATATTAACGATATATTAACAATAAGAGAATTTACACCTTGAGATAGCCTCTTATTTGACTATATAATGGGAATCTATTAAGAGTGAAGTCTCAACTCCCTATTCCCACCAATACATATTCATTTTCCTATATCTGTGCCCCGCCATTTTTTGCTCCAGATTATCACCAATTCATCCTGCTCTGCTGTTTTTCTAACCCAGGTACCATTCCTGTTCTTAATGTGTTTATAACCTCTCCCTCTCTACTGACTATCTCTCAATCCTGAAATCTATTCACAAGACCCTCACCTTAGTGCATTCTTCAGAGTAAAACAAAATAAAACAATACCTTTCCATCTATATCTTTTTAAAAAAATGTATTTTATTGAATTTTTACAGAGAGGAAGGGAGAGGGATAGAGAGTTAGAAACATCGATGAGAGAGAAACATCGATCAGCTGCCTCCTGCAACCCCCTACTGGGGATGTGCCCACAACCAAGGTACATGCCCTTGACTGGAATCGAACCTGGGACCTTTTAGTCCACAGACCGACGCTCTAACCACTGAGCAAAACCAGTTACAGCCATCTACATCTTCTAGTTACCACCATTTAGCTCCACATTCTTACAGAGCTAATCTTTTTTTTAAAAAAAATATGTGTTTATTGATTTCAGAGAGGAAGGGAGTGGGAGAGAGATAGAAACATCAATAATGAGAGAGAATCATTGATTGGCTGCCTCCTGCACGCCCCACTGGGGATCAAGCCCGCAACCCGGGCATGTGCCCTTGACTGGCAGAGCTAATCTTTTGAGAGTATTTTAAACTTACTGCCTCTTTGATACTAATGTTCAACTCAGAATACACTTTAAGTCTTCCCTCCCAAGTCTACTCAATTCACTTTAAGGATGTCAATCCTCTATATTGCCTCATCCCAGAGTGACTTACTCAGGCTTGATCCTAACTAAAATCCACAGGATTAGCCACTGTGCTAATTCTTCTTAAAGTAGCTTTCCCCTTACTCATCTTCCATGGCACCACACTCTCTTCCTTTTCATTTTCCAATCAGAATACTCCTTCTTGGTTGGTGCCTTCTCTGTCTCTCTCTGCCCCTCTTCCTTCCTCCATGATTTTGCTCATTTCCGTAGTTTCAGCAACCACATAAATGGCCACGACCCTTATAATTCCACCTTTAACTTGGCAGAGCTTGAGATAATGTCGTTGAGCTTCATGATGGACCTATTTATCTGAAAACCCTTCCTATGGAGCTGGCATAAATCGCTTATGAAACACTTTGAAAGAAAGTGGTCCCATCTGCTAAGAAGGGAACATTGGAGACAGGGGAAAATACATTATCAGTGGCTTCTTCAAAAGAAGATGACTATGTGTCTCTCTCTCTTTTTTATATAACTAAAATTGATTTGGGGCCAAAAAATAATCAGGAAAATATTCCATTTGTATACTTTCATAACCTTTTTGATGAGACTTTCCACAACCTTTCTATCATATAAAAGCACAGCATCACTTTATAAAATAACTCCACTAAGGAGCTTCTGATAAGCAGAATGGAGCAAACACTGTACAAAAGCAATTGGCTGCTCTATAATGTAACTATTTATTACCAACATTTAGTCTTTTGAAACACAGCCTGATTTTAGTGAACATGTAAGCAGGGGCATTTGTGGAGGAGAATCCAAATGAACAGTAGTCAGTAAAAAAATAAAAATAATAATAATAACATTAAGGTGGTCCTAAACATTTAAGTGTTTGCTTGATAAACCAAGATATGTTGCATGTATATATAAGTAAAGTAAAAAGAAGAGCTCTGAATTGAATCCAGAAATACAGAACCAAATCCTTGTGGCAGGGAATTATAGAACTTTAAAACTGGAATAAGCCTTTTAACAGAGAATAAAATTTGGGAACACAACCTTGCTGGGGCTACTTTCACACTAAAGAGCACTGAACTTATATAGATCCCATTTCATTCTTAAAATCTCACTAATCACTTGTAGAATAGTGTTTGATTATCCTCCGTTACCTCACCAAGACAAATATGATCTTATGGAAACCTAATTTCAGAAAAATACTATTAGGAAAATGTCTCTTATGTGAAGATTATGTTGATCCAATTAAGATGTTTCAGAAATTTCTATAGTTATCAAAACAATGAAAAAGGTGTGAGAGCTGCCACACTTTTTATTCTATTTAAGATTTTTCTTCAAATTAGGCATTGGTGTAGGTAAAATGTATTACTAAACTAATATGGGAAAATGTGATCATTTTTAGCACATAATAAAAATACATAATTTTTATAACTTGCTCTGCACTGACAGGTGATATATGTATACTCTATTGACAATGAAACATGATACAAAACAGGAACTGTATGGCTGTTTTGGAAATCAAATTCTAGCAGCTCACACATATTTACATTTGTAATTTAATTGAATTAAGATACCACTGGAACATAAAAAGGTTCTAATGTGATTCCTTTCTCTGTCCTATCCCTCTCTCATAAATGCTCCTTCTGTCTTAGAGCTTTTTCCTTAGTGATCAGAATACAGTTACAGCCTATGACTCAGCAACAAATATTTCTGACACCTCCAAATATTATTTCAACATTGATTTTGCCACCTGTGTAATGTAATTGCATCTTCTTAATCAAAGATAACCATAAATATATAGTTGATCTATAGATACATCTAAATGTTCCTCTCAATTTCATATTGTTTGTAAAATTGTGTAAAAAAAAAGATATAGAATTGTCTGTAATAATACAAAATTCAAGAAGTTTAGAACTTGTTATAATTTGCATAACTATTTAGGGCTCAGTTGATGCCCAGAACAAAAAAGTCATGCCTAGTCTGTAGGTAATAAAGCATTTCTGAAAATAGTAAAATAAATCACCACAGAAAGATGAATTGTTGACTGAAAGGTGAGAGAACTTTTCCTTGTAAAACAATCAGGAATTCACTGAACAAAACAAATTATCCCCTGTCAGCCATTTGAATAGTGGTCTGAGAGAACTAAAAAGGTTTTAAATATAACAGCCACCTGTATAATAAACATAGGCAACTGTTTTGCACATCAGATGGCGATGATGATAAATTTCTTATTTAAGTTGATTCTAACTAACATTTCATTGCCTTACCAATTTTATTAAAATAAAGACACTAAAGCTCTTTTTTTTATATGAGATCATCTTCTTAAATTTAATGTATTCTTGAATAAATAGATCAAAATAGATTTGGAAGAAAGAACTCATTATGTTATAAAGATAATGGCAAGATGAACTGACTATGAGTTCCAGCTAACAAAAAGAAGTATACATTTTTACCTACATATGTTTCTTACAGTTAAAATAAATTTATTTCAATCACCTAAAAATCACAGAATGTGAATTTCTTAGATGTTCTAGAAATACATTGGTTGACTATATTTTTTATAATATAGTGAAATTTGAATTTCATAAAGGATAAAACATAAGGTTGCAAAAACCTCTGCATTAAAACATCAATGTGTATTTCCATAAAATATCATGTCTGCTTCTATTTTTGAATAGTTGTTAACAAGTACCTTCATCTGAATTCTCTCATACCACATTTTGTCACTTTTGAGGCTATACTAAAATATTATTTTGTGCCCCATTAAAGGGCAGATATATGTTGTGCTTGATTCATAAAGTCACTGATTTTATAGATTCTTCCAATCTGGGTTGTGGCAAGCATTCAGTCACTGCCAAACAGATTCAGGTTTTCTGCTCAGATTTAGACTGACCTTGAGTTCTGTGGGACTCGTGAAGTGACGAATCAATTACAGTTTTCCAAAATCACCTTGGCTCCCTCTCACACCATCCTTCTTTCCCTCTTCTTTATGCCCAAATATACACAGGCAGCTAGACAGTATTCCTTGAGAAACCAGACAGGATGTCAGCCAGCCATGACTCTTTTGAGCTAAGCATTCTAAATGTGAAAGAGAGAAGATAGAGCTTCTAAATACTGTAGGTGTCCTGCTAGAAACCTCTTCCATCTTCCTTATTTCTGAAAATCCATAACGACGTTTCCCTTTTTAGACTTCCTATACAACTTATTGCGAGACCAGTAAGTCTCAACATTTGTAATATCATGAAACACATACCATGTATATGGTACAATAGGATAAATGTGGGGGGGCTGGTTTTCCTAAGGCTGAGGGATTAATATCTCATCCAGTTTAAAATGCTCTGACTTAGACAAATGATTAAACAATATGTTGCATGTTTTAATTATTTCATATATAGTAGTTTTGTGTTCTAAAAAGATAATTTTTGAGAGTATACTCCATATTGTTGTCATTTCCCATATTGACTTACATACTATTGTTTCAATACGAGAGGAAGAGAGAGAGAGAGAGAGAGAAATAACCAAACTTTTAAAATAACTTGTTCTGCTTGATGGGCAAATTATAAAAGTTCATTGCTTCCCATAGTCAGTACCTGGAGTGAAACTTTAGGAATCATATATTTCTGTTTGTTTTTATTATAACTGGAAACTACAATTTTAATGAACTTCATTTTTGGTTTTGATGTGTTTAAAATCGTTAAAATTGCATTCACAAAGAGGATGAAGTGTATAGTATATTAAAAAAACCTACAAGCGTACATTATAGCTAAGTAGAATGACTACTCTAAATTGTTATCTTCTCCATGTCTTTCCTCCCAGTAAAGCATCTATACTAATAAAAGGGGAATATGCTAATCAGACTGGACGTCAACCAGACGTCCTTCCTGATAAAGCTGTGCCTGGGTGAAGCCGCCCACGGTCCCGGGTGCCTGTGGCCAGCCTAGGCCAAGCTGCCCAGGGTCCCGGGTGCTTGCGGCCAGGCAGAGGGAGGGAAGCCCGGGTCCCGGGTGCGGGGGCCGAGGCAGAGGCAGTTAGGGGCGATCAGGCAGGCTTGCAGGAGAGTGGTTAGGAGCCAGCAGACCTGATTGTAAGAGAGATGTCACAGGGATATGGCCTAAACTGGCAGTCAAACATCCCCCAAGGGGTCCCAGATTGGACAGATTGGAGAGGGTGCAGGCTGGGCTGAGGGACACTCTCCCCCATCCCCCCCCGCATGAATTTCGTGCACTGGGCCTCTAGTCAGATAAATGTTTCACTTAATGGTCATGAAATGTGCACCGATGACCCTTCTATCAAAGCCGATTATATAGCATGTAATATTCAGAACAATTTCCATCTAATTATTACAATGACATTTATCAGAATAATGTTTCTTGACATTTACCATAAATTGTACTATTTAGCATCTGTACCCTGGATCTTTACTTTTTAAAATAACCCAAAGTATTTGCTGTCATAGTAGATTGTACAAACTGTTCATGTACTTTGATTAGTTTTGTAATTTCTTTTTTTAAGTTTGATAACTTTTTACAGGAATGTATGGTACAAGATTAGGTAGAAATTTTATTGAAACTGGCATTTCTCTGATAAGTTTCTTAGAATGCGGCAACCTTTCTTATATACATTAATTGTAAAATATCTATGAACTTATCTTGCAAGTGTAAAATACAGACAAGATGAAATATTAGAATTCTCCCTCAAAAGCTGTCAAGAAGAAATAATGAGAAACATTTCATAGTCCATACTTTCCACAGCACGGGTTTAGAGCTGGCTGCACTTGGTTGTGTTGCTGATTTTTAAAACCGACAATAAAACTCCGCTAGTTTTTTATTACAGCAGTATAAACAATATGGTGGCATTCTGAACACCTTATAAACTTATATTTCGACAATAGCAGAGTTTCTCAGAGAGTCCCTTTTATTTATTTATTTTTAAAATATATTTTTGTTGATTTCAGAGAGGGAGAAGGAGGGAGAGAGACAGAAACTTCAATGATGACAATAATTTATCGGCTGCCTCCTGCATGCACAACAATGGGGATCAAACCTGCAACACATGCATATGCCCTGACCGGGAATTGAATCCTGACCGGGAATTGAACCCTGACCTCCTGTTTCATAAGTAAATGCTCAACCACTGAGCAATGCTGGCTGGGCTCAGAAGTTTCTTTTAAACTTTAACAATGTTTTGATGAACTGCATGAGCAAGTGAAAGAGAGTGGGATACAAGAAGAAGAACAATGCTCTGAGACCATGAGATCTGAAGTCAGATATATAATTTTTTTAGTAACCTCTTGCAAGTTTATCTGAATGATAAGAGTTGTTCACATGGTCTCTAGATCCCTTAAAACTCTAAATCTAATGATTACGTCTCTCCAAAGCCAAAAATTGTGATCAAATAATCAAAACGAATCCTTTGCATATTTTTTATGTTTAAGCAGAAATGGAAAGGTAACTATATCAGAATAAATAAACATTTTGTTCCATGGATCTAGGCAGGTAATTCAATTGATCAAATGTTTATTTATAACCTCCTGTGTGATTAGCATGATCTATCTCATGATATTGATCTAAGTTGCTATTCCAGGATGCTGGGAAAATTCACAGACCCTGTGGATGATTTTTAATGAAAGGCACTTTTTGTTTTTGCTGCTTTTACTCCTAAATGATGATAGGAACAATATCAGCTTCTATTTCCTCCACAGAAATAGTGATCACACTCAATAAAATGGTATTGGAGATAAAATTTGAAACGCATATTGAAGCAACTTGATATATGCTATGGAAAAATAAACTAAGAACTAAAATTTTGTTGCTCTGTATATAATTTTAAAAGTCTCATTGTTGTTATTTTCCCCTTAACATGAAAGAAAAATCATAATAACTGAATTAAAAAATGGGTAAAAATCCAAGTTCTTGATCCTTGACAACCTATTTAATTTTTCTGAGTCTCATTTCCTATGCCTGCAATAAAAGCTAATACAAATGTATTCACCACATGGGTAGACATAAAATATACATGTATAAAGCTCCTGTTACTTAGTAAATAGCTAGTAAAACCTCCATCCAATTTTTCCTAAGATTTTGATAGACAATGAATTAAATTTATAGATGAATTTGGGGAAAATTGACATAAACATGGTATATTTCTTGAACCATTTGTTTCATTTTCCTTGCACAATGTTTTCAATGTACATTTCTTGCATATTTACCATAAATTCATACCATTTTTAACATTGATAATATAAATGGCATAATTTATGTATCAATATAAATGTATTAATAATGTAGAAAGCTATAACTGAGCTTTATATATTTACCATGTATACTGAGATCTTGCTAATTTTACATGTTATTTATCCATGATTTCATAGTTTTCTTGGTGGCTTTTACATGTAAAATCGTGTCATTTACAAATAAATTTTATTTATTTTTCCTGATGCGTATAACATTTAATTTTCTTGCATTGTTTCTTAACTTTATGGAGCTTATTGTTTACTCTTTAAAATATATTTTAATTTTTTCTTTTCCTCTGTGTGATAAAAGTATATTGCCACTTTATTGGAGATCTTTCATCTTTAGAGATAATAACATTTTTGATTTGGCAGATTAATTCAAAGAAAATGAGAGACAGAAAAAACAGAACTCGTAAAATTATAATCCTTATTATCTTACTTGTTTAATTAGAAAACTTAGTCTTGACATTTTTGAAACATAAAGCTGATTTTTCCTTATGCTATTTTCACTAAAATAAAAAGTTATTAATTAAACATATATATTCTAATAAGTATGAATCATTTTAGTAAGACTAGCTATAAACTACTGTGTGCATGTGTATGTGGGGATGCATAGGCCAGTGATTCAAAATAATAAAATCCTATTGGCTAAAACCAAAAAACAAACCAAAACACAAAATGTAAAATATAAGGAGTTATGAATACTAATATAAAGTTTTCTGAAGCAACAATGTTAGTTTTTGATCAGAAAGCATTATAATGTGAGTACAATTGGTGGCAAACTTGCTAGGCCTTATTATATACTTGTTAAAAGCAAGTTAATATCTTCAATTCTCACTTTCCTTGTCCATAAAATAAGAGGATACTAGATTATGTCATAATTTGGGTGTTTATATATCAAAAGAAAGACAATTATAAACCATAAAATCCATCAGGGGCTTGACTATAAATGAGTAATGAGTATTGCACAGCACGCCTACTGATTTATCTATTGATCATCACTTAAAATGTAACGTGTGAATGCACTTAGAACCTAAACAATGACAACTACAAAATTGGTTCTCAGATTGCAGCCAATTTTCTATATTCTTAAACACTTAGATTTTTCTATACCATTCAACACTTAAATCCTTCTTTGCTATTCTTTAGAAAAGATATACTAAGGGTCATGACCTGAACTAGTCTCATCCAAATGTTTTTCAAATATATTTCCCATCTAAGACCTATAATCTATATATTTTAAATGACTTATATCACTCAAATCAGAAAATTGATATCATCCCCATGCCTTATTTTACAACACATCACCTACTGCTTTTATTTTCATCTTTTTGAACTTTTCAAAAATGAAAATATAAGTGTTATTGATTAAGATGTCAGTCTGATGCATAGTTCCTTTTGAATAGTCAGACCTAGGC
This sequence comes from Myotis brandtii, assembly GCF_000412655.1. Taxonomy (NCBI): domain Eukaryota; kingdom Metazoa; phylum Chordata; class Mammalia; order Chiroptera; family Vespertilionidae; genus Myotis; species Myotis brandtii. The sequence continues at coordinate 2,136,816 of NW_005360891.1, read as the reverse complement.
CAATTTTCTGTGATTTTAGTATATATCTTGGTATAACACAATATTGTTGATCATGCAGTTTTCTCAATCAGACATGCTGTGTTTCTCTGTCCCACTGTTTTTCACCTCACTTGTTTACATACTTAAATGATAATTACTAGTCAAAACACAGTCCTTTTGCTTTCCATAACAGGCAAGCAAGAGGTTAGGTGGCTGTGATTTCTCTCCAACTGTGGTGGGAAAAAATAAGTATGTACTATAACTGTATATAAACTATATTTAATCATTTCCTTTATGAAATAAAAAATAATTCACTTAAATACCATACATTTATTAAATGTATCCTATCTGTGCATGTTTATGATAGTGGGAACTTATGAATTGTTAAATATGAGATTGCTATGTAACATTCAAATGAAGATATTGATTAGTGTGAACCATATAAAACTGTCTCTTTTTTGGTAAGCTAAAAATTGTCAAATGCCATCAATTTCACCACCAATTTCATGTGGTTTTACTAATAGTATGTAGTTGTATATAAGAGTCTGGAGTTAAAAGAAAAGTTCAGATTTAAAGAGAGATTTGGGAAGACCTGGAATATTGTTGTTATTTAAAGCCAGGAAGCTAGGTGATATCACATAAGAACAAACTATAAATAAAAAATGAGCCCATAGGTGAGCTAGGAGCACAATGATATTTATAAATTAAGAATAGATGGAAAGTACAACAAGATACCTAAAAAATGCACTAAAATTAGTCAATTTTTTTTTTCTTGAATAAAACAGCAAAACATTTTTGGGGGTTTGATCTTTTGGCATTACTGTTTTCCATTTGCTGTCAGATAAATAAGATAAATACAATTTTCTGGGTCACTGTGAGTCTCAAAAGTTGGCTCTTAATTTAACAAAAAGCCTTCATAAATATTTTCAAATGTGCACAACCCTAGGATTTATCTACCTGCAATATTCAATGTTTTATATGCTGCTCCAACTTCTATCAACTATTCCATAAAGTACTGACAGTTGAGGGTAGACTCAAAAAATACACAATCATAATATCTTCCTATATTATATCATGCAATGAATTTAACATAGATTTTCCAAACTCATATTTGCGTGATAAATGGTGTAATATAATCTGAGCATTTTGACCTTCTCTTTGCTTCTATAGATTGTTGATTTTTTTCATCCTTACATTTAGAAGTTCCATTTAGGTAAGTATATACTTGTTAATAATTTAGGCAGTATTCTTCAGATTCCTTGTTCTTGATTGCAAAAACAGAAACATAACAAAGGAACAAAATTAATTTATTGAGATGCTATAAAATTGCTCTTAGAATGAATCTGGATACTGACTGGGAAAAAAAAGATCAGAAACAAGGTAAATAGTTAGCAGACAACAGGCTACTGAAACAGATTATACAGATGCCAGTCTGGGTATATGAGCATTGGAATCTCAACCCTGCCACCTCTTACAAATGCCACCATTAAAACCTAGACCCTTCCAACTTGAATAACCTTTAACATTTTTTGAAATTTGTGATCTGCTCTGAATATTCAATGCCTAGGGAAGAAAGATCTGATTGATTCACAAATCCAAGCTTATATGTCTACTAGAGGCCTGGTGCATGAAATTCAAGCAATGGCGGGGGAGGGGACCCCTCAGCCCAGCCTGTGCCCTCTCACAGTCTGGGACCTCTCGGGGGATGTCCGCCTGCTGGCTTAGGCCCACTCCCTAAGCTGGCAGGCAGACATCCCTTTTGCAATCTGGGATCTCTCACTCCTTACTGCCCGCCTGTTCACTCCTTACTGCTCGGCTCACTGCTCCTTAGTGCTGCTACGGAGGCGGGAGAGGCTCCTGCCACTGCTGCTGAGCTTGCCAGCCATGAGCCCTGGCTGAGCGGCGCTCTCCCTGTGGGAGTGTACTGACCACCAGGGCCAGCTCCTGCGTTGCGTGTCTTCCCCTGGTGGTCAGTGAGCATCATAGCAACCAGTCGTTCCAGTCATTCCGCCATAATGGTCGCTTAGGCATTTATTATATAGACTAGAGGCTCAGTGCATGAAATTCGTGCATGGGGGCGGGGTCCCTCAGCCTGGCCTTCACTCTCTCCAATCCAGGATCCCTCTCGCAATTCAGGACTGCTGGCTCCTAACCACTCACCTGCCTGCTGGTCTAATTGCCCCTAACTGCTCTCCCCTGCTGGTCTGATCACCCCTAACCACCTCTGCCTCGGCCCCACCACTGTGGCTTTGTCAGGAAGGACGTCCGACCACCTCTGCCTCGGCCCCCACCACTGTGGCTTTGTCAGGAAGGACGTCCAGAAGACGTCTTGTCTAATTAGCATATTACCCTTTTATTAGTATAGATAACCTATTAGAGTAAGGGGATAGGATGGGGCTTTGCCTCTCCATAGGCATACCAACAATTTGGGGATTTCTTCTAAATTTAAGAGGCATTCACATGATGGAAATCAACAAGTGATAAATATCTGGTATAATCAGTTTTCTTCCAACATATGTCTATATTATTCTTTTATATGGTTTCAGTTGACATAGCACAAATATTTCTTATACCACTGAAACAAATTCCATTTCCAAAAAAAAGATGACAAAATTTCATCAATTTTTGCATCTAATTGAAAGTCCAGTCTTTCTAGGAAATCCTCATTTCTTTCTATGGAAGGAAGTTTGCTTGCTGCAATATAGAAATTAAAAAAAAAAGAAAAACTCAAGGAATTAAAAATGGGTAAAGGCTATAGTTTTTGATGTTTAAAACTAAACATGAGGCTATAGCACATATTTACACATTACCTTCCCACCCATTTTAAGTTCCTTTGGTTTTCAGGCAGAAATTAAACTTTTCAGGATTCTCTACCCAGTGGTATGATCCAAATTTTATTTATGAGAGATCTGTGATTTGGAGGGTTCTGTCTTTATAGAATGTAATACCATTTACTACTCCATGTAATTGTTCTAGTGGATGCCCTAGGGTACCATTTGGTTTCCATTCATATTGTTCCCTCCCAGTAAACATAAATACTCCTTTCTTTTTGCCTTTTGATCATATTGCACGAGAAGCTGCACTGGCAAAAAGGCAATCCCGTGTTATGAATCAATGCAATGATAATCAATCAGTGCAATTCAATGACCAATTTCTGAAGCATTCCTTGAAAGCCCAACTTCTAAATCAGCAGAACCCAGAATCATGGGAGAAACAGGGTAAGAATACTAGTATATTTTTCCCCAAGTATATATTTAGGTAGAATTCAACTTCTATCCTTTGTTTCCTACTTTATTCTACTTATGAGAGGATATTTTCCAAATATTGATAGTTTTAAACACATTTTAGAGCTTGCAGTATAGCATTATGACTCTGCAAAATTCTGTCACATGTGAAGATCTGAATCTTCAAAATCCAAGTGTGTCTGCAATGTCATTCATTTCTCTATAATAGGGAATATATGAGAGAACTGAATGTCATGGATACCAGTTGAAACTTCTTTTGCTGTAAAGATAATTACTTGGTCAGATCATATTTGAGATATCATAAAAAGACATAATGTATCCATATGCATACAGTTGGTGGTGCTAGACAAATAATGATAGGTAAAATAAGCCAATCTACATTTCAACATTCAATGACTGTCCATCAGAATACCTGCTTGGAAAGGTCTAGATCTAGGGCTTATACCCTAGCTGCAGTAGAGTGAGGTATGGGAAAGATAGCAGGGATTCCAGATTGGTCTGTATCTGTCTCTTGCATCATCACTTGGGGAGAAGCAAGCTGCCATCCATATTGGAAACCATGTAATAAACAACTGAACCTTTTTTGCCACTGACCATATGATTGGATAATCTTAGAAGCAGATCCACCAAGCCAGTGGTTCTCAACCTTCCTAATGTCTCGACCCTTTAATACAGTTCTTCATGTTGTGGTGACCCCCAACCATAAAATTATTTTCGTTGCTACTTCATAACTGTAATTTTGCTACTGTTATGAATCGTAATGTAAATATCTGATATGCAGGATGTATTTTCATTGTTACAAATTGAACATAATTAAAGCATAGTGATTAATCACAAAAACAATATGTAATTATATATGTGTTTTCCGATGGTCTTAGGCGACCCCTGTGAAAGG
>NW_005360891.1:2129462-2132397 GCF_000412655.1 Myotis brandtii | reverse complement strand
TTTGATCCCCGGAGGTGGGGGGGGGCATGCAGGAGGCAGCTGATCAAAGATTCTCTGTCATCGTTGATATTTCTATCTCTCTCTCCCTCTCCCTTCCTCTCTGAAATCAATAAAAATATAGTTTTTTAAAAAAGTGGGGTAAATCTATTGACAGAATTTTTAGTATGCCACAGCAAGAAAAAAATTAAAGCATAATTAATGTCTACCAGTATAAATAGAAACTTTAGAAAACATACAGTGAAATAAAATGTTAGATGTAGAGGTAATTGGTTAAAAATTGAGCTTCTGATCCTCACCATTATTGGCCTAAGAACTTAACCAGGCCTTAATGCCCCTAAGTACTGAATCATATCTAAGATGTTAGTGTAACTCAGGGATTATTTAATTCCAATAAGATTTTTAAAAATTCTTTATGAGTCACATTTTCTGTCAAAGTGAATTTTAACATTTTTAGTCAATTCAACATTGAGAAATATGGTTTGTTGTATTTTTTTCCATTAGTAATATAAACACAGATAAGTACCCCAAATGTGAATGTATAAGTTTGTGAGAAAGGCAGTATTTATCAAGGTATTTACCATTTGAAGAAGTTTTGTAAATTATACCAATTTAGTTCAGTACTTTATTCTAATTAAGCCCACTGTATATACTTTTGAATGGAATTTAATTGCATTGCTAACCTGTGATTGATATAGGATTACTATTATTTTAACAGTTGCTCTCAACTCTTTTAAATTCCTTTGGGGAAAATATATTTTCCCAAAGCCTGTGTGAAAGAAAAATCACCTGAAAGGCAGAATAAATTCTAAAATGCCAACTCCTACAATTTCTATTTTAAAGACATCTTAATAAAGAACCACTTATGAAAGGTATAAATATATCTCCCTCTCTATCCATGTCTACTAAGCTAATTATCTCTAAAAATACCTGAAGACCCCTTAGTGAATCATGATAAGTTGCTAAACCATTTAGATATCTATGACTGACATGTGGTGTGGGGGGTGTATGTATGTGTGTAGATGGTATAAAAGCTGATACTGAAATGTCTTTACAATTTCTTTGAACATTTTAGTTATGCATTTTAAACATAAGGCAGTAAATAATGAGGAAGTATTGGTAATTAGCACAAAGCTTCAGAATCCTTGACAACTTGAAAATACATGGTGAGAAAAATTCTTAGATGACAAGGGTATCTTGTCATTGAGAGATCATATCACAAGTGATTTAGACACTTGGATATAATGGAGAACTTAGCCCTGGTTAATTTATGATAAATAATAAAAAACCATCACACTAGAGTCCAGGTGTTTGTTCTTCTAACATGGTCTTTGGCTGAATGCAAGATTAAGCTAGAAGGCATGAGTAGGGATGAGGGCAATGCCAATAAAACAAGTACCTATTACACTATCGTGATTCTATTTTCTGTGAAGGATAGTATAGAAGAAACTTAGAAATAAAATGTTTACTATGACAATATAATCACAGCAGTGACTATCGCCTGTTATTCAGAAGCAATGGTTTTATGCACCTACCATTTAAAAGCTATTTTTGCATTCCCATTAGTGGAAATATATAGCTGATGAGAAAGTGCTATGTATTGTAATTGGTATTCTCCTATTCTCCAACAGCACAGGATCATTTCAGTGCTTATTTACTCATCTGTGAGTGTTTTGCAGGTACACTTTAAAAAACACACACATAACACCTGCATCTAGAATCTTACAAAATGTTTGTTATACTAAATATACTTAAGCTTTTCAGGTGTCTGTGCATATACTCAAGATATATGTTCTATGTTAAATAGCAATAGGCACAGGTGTTCCAAATTAGCCTAAGTTTGTCAAGATTAAAACAAAAATACTACCCTGTGTATTTTTCACTTTAAAAACTTAACAAATATTATGTTTCAAGGTGATTAAAGCAGGAAGTCTATTAAGTGTTCCACTTTGCCCTTTGCTTTTCAGTCTGAGGAAAACCCTTCCTGCTCCTGTTGCCATGAGTATTATCCCTCTCAGGACCATGAGGAGAATCTCTATCTAAAAGCACATTTATTTGTTTATTTATTTAACAAAAACTGCAAGGAGTTTTGGTTTGAGTTTCCCATATTCTTGACTGAATGACTTATAATGATTAAAATGCTGGAGTTATGCTGAGAAATTTAATGTCATATCAGTTCATATTTAAACTTCCTCTTGTGTTTATTTCACATTTTATATAAGTATTTAAATGTTTTCTCCTTCAGCTAGGGATGCTTTGCCAACAGCTACACAAGGAGAGCATTAACATGGGTTTTCCTACTCACCTGGATTCTGCATTTTGTATGCCTCACAAATCTTGCCTTTGGGGCAAGAACTGCTTCTAATTTCCCCTTTTCCCTTTTGCAGCACCATGTTAATGTAGAGGTCACATATATATGATATTTACAAATTTATATAATAAATTTGTAACAGATTCTCTCATTCTCATATATGCACATATGTACATGTACATACATATCTATACTAATAAAAGGATAATATGCTAATTAGATTGGACATCTTCTGGATGACCTTCCAGACGTCCTTCTGGACAAAGCCGCGGTGGCAGGGCTGAGGCAGAGGCAGTTAGGGGCAATCAGGACGACAGGGGAGAGCAGTTAGGGGGATCAGGCTGGCATGGGAGAGCAGTTAGAGGGATCAGGCCAGCAGGGGATAGCAGTTAGGGAGATCAGGCCAGCATGGGAGAGCAGATAGAGGGATCAGGCTGGTAGGGGAGAGCAGGTAGGGCAATCAGGCAGGCAGAGGCGGTTAGGGGCAATCAGGCAGGCAGGCAGGAGAGTGGTTAGGAGCCAGCGGTCCTGGATTGCGAGAGGGATGTCTGACTGCTGGTTTAGGCCCGATCTCTCCAACCGGTCCCGGATTGGAGAGAGTGCAGGCCAGGCTGAGGGGCACCCCCC
>NW_005360891.1:2118148-2129357 GCF_000412655.1 Myotis brandtii | reverse complement strand
CTTTATCTTTTTAAGGCTTTCTATACATATTCATTTTCATATATATATTTTTATATAATTTTTTATCTGAATATTTCTGAAAACGGAATTAATTCTGGCTATATTCAAACTCTTCATTTGCTATAAGAACCAAAACAACTGAACAAGATTTTTTAATTATCAGAAATATTTGAAAATAACAACAAAATATTTTAACTAGAATGATGGATTTTCCTCAGTTGTCTTTTTCACCTTTAAATGATGTAAATGAGATAATCCTGATTATTAAGTTTGCAAAAGTCTCCTCCTTATGGGAATGGCAGTAGAGAGAAAAAGAAACGACAAAGCAGGGAATTGGAATGTGCAACAATCCGTATTTCTGTTTCCTTTTAGTGGATGTAACTCTTTGCAGTATAAGTATTTCTAAATAATATTTCTATCCAACTATTTCTAAGATAGTAAATGTATTCAATTAGGTGTGGTGCAAGCCAAGAAAATTTAAAAAAAAAATTAAGGACTCATAGAATTGCAAACAGCAAACAAACAAGGTATACGCAGAGGTAAATTTAACAGTGAACACATTTGAAAGTTGGGAAAAATAAGAAGGAAAATGACTTCCAAGGATCAGAATAGAAAGGAACCTGTACACTTTGCTTTCCAGGCTCTGGATATCTAACAAGAAGAGCACTATGGAAGCAGGTGCTGTATTAGACAAATAAGTGGGGGGAGAAAACTGGAAGCATGAGACTGTCAATGATTTCATCCATACGTGAATGTCTGGATAAATTTGGATTGTAGCCAAATGGGATGGAACAAGGCAACAGAAATGAATCATGCTGTGCTGCACTGAGGATATTAGCAGCTTGATAATTGTGCCTGAGATGCTTTCCTATTTTTGTCTAATCGCCATTTAATTCACCATTTCACACAGAAGTTAAGGATGAAACTCAAGGAACATTTTGAGTCATGTCAGTTCATTTTAGGACTTGTTTTGTCTCCTTAAAGTCAAGCTAATTTTTCCTCCTTACAAGTCATCCATCTGAAGGAAATGATTATAAATGACCTGAAAATTAAAGAGATGGGGGCTAGGAAACCAGCCCTGCTGCCTATTTTTCTGTTATCCTTTTTTTCCTGGCGTGGATTTTGAGAAATGTATATCCCCATTTTAAAGAGGAGAATAAAAGTGTGTGTATGTGTGGGGTGGTGGGAGGGTTAGTGATAATTTTAAGGTATAGCTGGTAAATGGCCATAGAACCCACAATTTCTTATTCTAAGTGATGTGTTCTTTCATCGCTTCAATGCTGTTGAACAACTACACTGTCCACACACTCTCTCATTTTCTTCTTTTCCTTCTCTTTCCACTGAGTTGTGATTCAACTTTCCCTCCTCCCATGGTGGAGGCTGTGAGAATCAAACTTCATTCTGATCAGAAAGAGCAAGAAAGTATTCTAATACACTTTGCGTGAGAGCTTCTACAAAATAAACCTCCTCTTAGCTTAACCTCATTTCAGTATGGACCTAAGTGATCCTTACTTCCAGGGATAAGTTGTAAAGGAACAACTGGGGTGAAGAGAATAAAAATATATAAATTACAACCACCTGAGTTCCTAGTACACAACTTCCTCTTACCCTGTGGTGCAATAAGTTATTCATTATTACTAGAAGGATCATCATATCTTTTTAAAAAATATTTTTATTGATTTTAGAGAGGAAGGGAGAGGGAAAGAGAGATGCAAACATCAATGATGAGAGAGAATCATTGATTAACTGCCTTCTGCATGCCCCACACTGAGGCTGGAGCCCACAACCCAGGCATGTGCCCAACTGGGAATGGAACCATGACCTCTGAGGCACTAGGGTTGCCTAGTTGCCTAATTTAATTTATCCATTTTCTGCTTTTCTCACTAAAAAAAAATCCATGTGTATAAACAGCTCTCAACAATTTTATTTCCCATAATTTAACTTGTTGGTGAGGAGTATGCATGCATCTAGCCAACTTGCATGAACTCAGGATAATTCTGAAGGGGAATCCCAGCTGCAGAGCTCCCCATGGGGTTTTCTGAAACTGCTCTGCAGTCCAGCTTCCTGCTCTTCCCAACCCTGTCCCCGTTCTTTTCCTTCTGCAGGTAATGATATGAAGATCACTACCTAATAAGGTCCTGCACGCTCCTCTGTATTTCAGAGTCTGTTTCTAGAAACCTTCAACAGATTGGTATAATAAAGCAGGCTGCTAAAAAGTCATTGGGTTTATGTCTTTTGGTTGCCTTCCATGTTTGGAAAAACAGTGTCTTGAAGTTTTTTCCCTTACTTTCAGGAAATACTTGTGGTAGTATAAGAAAAATAACCAGAAATATACAGTGAGAAATAGTGGAAATTACCATGGCTTGTAGCCTCATGCTCTAGTCCAATTCTACTCTCTAGCTGGGGAACTTGGAGAAATGTTAGATATAACATTCCATGACCTCAACAAGATACAGCATAATAGCTGCCTGTGGGAACCAGGGTCCCTGGATAGTCGAGGCCAATGGGAGAACAGAGGCCTTGTTGTCAATACACCAGAATGGTGAAGGTTGCTTTGAGCATGAGTCTAATCAGGGTGCCCAAGGCCAAAACACCATGAGTGGGTGCAAGGACACACGGTACCCTGTGCCCTTCTGCAACGCAAATGATTGATGTCACTGTTGGCTACTTGCCTTCTTTGTCTCTGGAGTAATATACAGGTTACTGACCAGGAGTCTGCAAGAGAGAGAGCAGCTGGGCAGAGAGCTCAGAGAAGCAGAGATGGTAGTCACAGAGAATGTAGCTCCTGTGTGCTGGAGAAGCTAGAGAGCTCAGAAGGAGCTGAGAGCTGGTCCTGCTACAATGTAAGGCTAAGAGCGCATAGAGAACTCAGATATAGTTACCGTGTTAACCAGCCAGTGTGCTGTGCCGGGGAGACAGGAAGAGCTGCTGAGCCAGAGAGTGCTGGAGAGGCTGCTGAGGCTGTAGCTCTAAGGGAGAGCTCAGGTACTATTGCTACATAAAGCTATAAGCCTACGGGCAGCATGTGGCTGCTCAGATAATAACTGTGGGTACAGAGATTAATGGTGCTTTGCAGGAAAGATATGTATTTACCAGCAGGTGTATGGCTGCCTGTTTCATGGACTTTGCTGTAAAGGACTGTTTTGTCTGATGGCTATATATGGCCCTTGACTTCTGCAGTAAAGACTCGTTCTCATACACCCACAACTTCTCATCGCTTCTCCATCTACCCTGCCACCGAGAATTGACCTGTGTAGCGTAGCCGAATGGGAGAATGTAGAAGAATATATGGACTCAGAGCCACTCAGAGTAGCAGTGCTGAGCAGTGCTCAGGCTGTCTCTGACACAGCCACATAGTAGCACTTTTATATATTTCTTGTACACTAAATATTGTAAAAGCTTTCAGCATTTGAAATAGTCACATCAGCTATCATGTATCAGCCCAGCAAGTAAAATGAATTTATAGTGATACTTGGAATAAAGAAGGTGGAATAGAGAAAGAAAAAGAAAACCAAAAGCATTTTAGTTATAAGTTTCAGCACCACCTTATTTATTTTCTGTTTTTGTTTGTCTATACAACTTTATTGAGGTATAATTGCTCTACAAAATAACAAACAAAAAACAACAAAAATATCCTGCAACATGCAAAAGGATGTTGGACTCTTATCTTACATCATAGCATACACAAAATCAACTCAAAACAGATTAAAGATTTAAACTTAAGACTAGATACTATAAAACAGCTAGGAGAAAAGCTTTGTGACACGGACCTTGACAATCATTTCATGGATTTGACACCAAAAGCACAAGCAACAAAAGCAAAATAGGCAAGTGGGAGGACATGAAAATATAAAGGCTTTGCACAGCAAAAGAAACAACCAACAGAGTGAAAAAGGCAACCAACAGAATGAGAGTAAATACTTGCTAACCATATATCTCATAAAAAGTTAGTTTCCAAAATATTTAAGTATCTTCTACAATTTAATAGCAAAATAAACCCCAAAAGAGAACAGCAAACAACCAATTTAAAAATTGGGCAAAAGGTTTAAAAATAGACAGTTCTCCGAAGAAGACATGTAAAGGTGTTCAGCATCACTAATCATCGGGGATGTGCAAATCAAAACCACAAAGAGATGCCATTTCCTCACTATTAAGATGGTGATTATTATAAAAAAGATGTGCTGGTGAAGATGTGGATAAATTGAAACCCTTGTACATAATTGATGTTGATGAAATGTAAAAAATAAAAGTAATATTGTGCAGCCACTATAGAAAATAGTATGAAGTTTCCCCAAAAAAGACACTATTTCAAACATATGGAGAGTAGAATTTGCCCTAAGATTCTGCTTATAGTGTAAAATGGAGCCTGAGAATATAATGCTATCTGATGAAAGTCCTTAGTCATTCAAATATTTTTATTGTTTGATTTATTTATAGACAGAGTGACTATGTAAGTTATTATTTACCAGGACATTTTATGCCCTAGCCAGTTTGGCTCAGTGGATACCAGGACATTTTAAAAGGGAACAGGACACCATTATTAATCATGCAAAGACAACAGAAATAATCCAGGACTATACTAGGCAAGCCAAATACATTGTCAACAGCTTCCAGGCTATAATGTATGTTCAGTGGAGTGTTATATGCCATGATATGTGCTCTGGTAAAGAGGAATTGGCTCTCCCCATTTTCAGAGGCTGGTAATACTTGGACTCAGTCATGGAGGCACAGAATTAGAATGAGAATATCTAGACTGAACCTGAATCCATGGCTTAGAATTTCTGTAAACACTGAAAGACAGCCTCATGACACTATGGTAGTTCTCATATATCACACTGGAAATAGAATAAAAGAACCGAACACACATTTTAATTTATTCATAGTTGGAGCTTAGCAAGGGATCAGCTAAGGAATGCAAAAATACTTTCATAAACAAATACTATCTTGACACAAAGGTAGTGTTTTATTTACTTACGTGATTTTATGTCAATATGTATGACCTTTATTGGGCTTCTAAAATATTTCTAAGATTACAATTTTATGGGAATGTTGGAAACAAATGCATGTTATGATTCAGCAGGTTTGGAGTGAGGCCCAGAGATTCTACATTGATAACAAGCTCCCAGTAATCATAATGTTGTTGGTCCATTGTGCATACTTTGAGCAGCAAGAACCTATATTAAACTCCTATATAGCTATTATTTCAAAACTATTTATAACCAGTCATCTCAAGCAATTCTAACAACACTGACATGCTTATGTTATGGTACTTTGGGAAAGTACAGGTTTCCCTGTCTATATGTTAGTCAATTTCTAACAAGAACCAAATCCTAAATACAAAAATATTTTCTATATTTTATATTAATAAATATGAATCTAAATATACAGAGCTTACTAACTACATTTAATAGTTTACAAAATGCTTTCCAATTAGTTTATCTCATAATCTAGTTTCCACTAATTTTTTTAAAAAATGTTGATTTTTAAAAATAAGCATATTCATATTTAAATTGGATCAGTATCCAATGGTTTTAAATAAATACATGTTTTAATTTTAGGACATTAATTATTTGTTTTTTATTATATGCTAGTTTCACTCAATTCTTTACATTTCCAAACTGAAGAGTTACGTATGAAAACAATGTTATTGGGGTATTTATGGGGCTACTATCAACAACCCTTCCTGAGTGCAAAATCAATTACAAATAAGTCCAAGTGTCAGACAAATGAAGATGAAGCTCTAACTTTTATTATTAATGAATCTGCTCCTGGGAAGCATTTGTTAGGCTGTGGCTTACTCATCTTTACACCTTAATGAGACACAAGTTCACCCAGTCACTGGCACAGAGGAAGATTGCCGGACTATTACTTTTATATTTTTTTGTGGCAAAGAGAGTATGTTTGAATATAATCTGAGGACAGGAAACAGGTAAGAAAAAAGGAAAGAAAAATAAGCCGAGTTTCATTCCTCAGCTAACTCATTCTTCCTCCCCTGGGAGTAGCAATGAGGGAGCTCAGAGTGACCATGATGTTACATTACTGTTGTGTTTCTCTATGGAATGAAGAATAGATGTTACTTACAAGTTTGGAACTCTTTAGACTTAAGTAGAGAACTTAAAATAATTTTGGAATCCCATTTGAATAAGTTTGGGAAACAGTACATGTCAATAAGAAACAATGTTTCAGATAGTCTATAAAATACAGAGTACTTTAGAGTTAATAAAGCACAATGCTAATGCAATCTATCAAACAATTCTACCCTTTGAGACAACTATTGGAGGGACCTGAAGAATATTATGCTAAGCAAAATAACCAGTCAGATAAGACAAATATCATATGATCTCACTTATATGTGGAATTTCATGAACAAAATAAACTGACAAAGAAAATTTATCCTAAAACATGGAAGCATGCAAAGATTGAAGATTCTCAGAGGGAAGTGGGGGCGGGCAGGAGCCAGGAAGAGATTAACCTAAGAATTTATATGCCTAAATGCATAACCCATGGATACAGACAATAGTGTAGTGAAGGCCTAGGGCGGGGGTACAGGAGTGGGCATGAAGGGGTGAAAGGGGGAAAAGGGGGACATCTGTAATACTTTCATAGAGGAGTGGATAAAAAAGCTGTGGTACATTTACACAATAGAATATACTGCACCTGTAAAAAAGAAGAATCTGGAATATTTTTAACAATAAACTTAAAAAAATCAATTTTTGCATTAGCACAGTGCCTGACTTATAATGGAGCTAAAGAAATTTTGTGTTTTCATTTAAATTATCATAATCCTCATTTTTTTAAAAAAAATATATTTTATTGATTTTTTACAGAGAAGAAGGGAGAGGGATAGAGAGTTAGAAACATCGATGAGCGAGAAACATCGATCAGCTGCCTCCTGCACACCCCCTACTGGGGATGTGCTCGCAACCAAGGTACATGCCCTTGACCGGAATCGAACCTGGGACCCTTGAGTCCGCAGGCCGACGCTCTATCCACTGAGCCAAACCAGTCAGGGCCATAATCCTCATTTTTTAATAACAGGAAGCTAGTACTCAGAAGTACTTATATAACTAGTAAGTGATGGAATCAAGAGTCACCATCACCATTTCCCCTTCTTCTGCTACATAGAACTGTACTCAGTTAGAACATTGCAATACTTATCCTAATATACCAATTTGACAATTTTGGTAAACATAACCTCTTTAACACCACACAGTAAAATGGTTAAATATAAATATATATACAGGTAGTCTCCATATAATAAAGACAAGTGATTTTGTTTGGAATATTTAAGTGATTAAAATGTGAGCTTTCACAAGCTTTATAATTTTTATGAGGTTAGATAGAATAGTGATAAAGGGAATAGGCAAACGAGTTAGACTGTTGTGGTTCAATGTTCTGATCCAACTACCTATAAAAATTAGTTTTCTAATCTACTCTTAAAGGTAGAAATGATAACTTTCACATAAAGTATTTACAAAGTACTAAAAATAATAAACGCAGAATGGCCATATCAAAACATTTAAAGTTTAAATTCTTCCTGCCTTCCTCCTTTGCTTCCTTCTTTCATAAAGTATTTTGATGACTTAATTATATCAGGCAATAAAAATATAGATTCTGCCCTCAAGGGACTTACAGTTTAGTGTAGGAAAGAGATTTTAATAAAAGATTAAAGGTTCATATAAAAAATAAAAGCCTTCTGTTCGGATAGGCACAACTGATGGAAGAAAAAACTTCATGCTATAATTTGAGGATTCCTCAAGAAAGATTTCCTGAGAAAATAATAATTGAGTTGCAGTCTTAAGAGAAAGCATAATTTAACTAGTTAAAGAGGGCTGCATGGCAAGACTCCTCCAGTAGAACAGGCACTAGTGAGAAGAGCAAGAACTGATTCAAGGTGGCTGGAAACCACAGAGGGTCAAGAAGGACCAAGGTTCAAGCTGTGTGATGTTATATGCTAGTAGTAAATAATATGGTCCAAAAATATGAGGTAAAAATCAAGCAAAGAAACCAAAAGCAAAATGTGCCTGGCTCATAGAATAGACTTTATCGGTTATTAAAGCTAGTTTAAGAACAAATTTTATTTCTTTTTTATTATTTTTACTGGAATTCTTAAACTAATATCCTATATAATAAAAGGCTAATATGCAAATTGACCAAACGGCAGAACGACCAGTCACTATGATGCGCACTGACCACTGGGGGGCAGACGCCCAATGCTAGAGCTGCATCCTGGTGGTCAGTACGCTCCCACAGGGGGAGTGCTGCTCAGCCAGAAGCCCTGAGTTGGGCTTATGGCTGGCAGTGCAGCGGCAGTGGTGAGAGCCTCTCCCGCCTCCGCGGAAGTGCTAAGGATATCTGAATGCTGGCTTAGGCCCACTCCCTGAGCAGGCCTAAGCCATCAGTCAGACATCCCCTGAGGGCTCCCAGATTGCGAGAGGGCGCAAGCCGAATTTCGTGCACCGGGCATCTAGTTTTTATAACAAATAATTATTAGCAACTTCTTTCTAAAACATAGATCCTACCAGTCCATTCACTAACTACCTCTGTAAATGATGTCATTAATGAAGCATATAAACAATTTGTAATAGACACTACAGTGTGCCAGAATTTTTGCAAGAGTAGACAATTAAAATGCAGTGCATAATGGCTAACGCAGGTTAGCCAAATTTCATTAGGAACACAGCTCGTGTTGCCAATTATTTCTCTACATATTTTGCATCTCAGTGAACATACTGGGCATCTGATGACTTCTGATACATTCATGGTCATATTTCAAGTGTGCAGAAAGGTGAGAATTTTTCATGAATTTATTAGTAACACCTGGTATTCTTTGGGTGCCAAGAAAGCACATTAATCAGAAAAAGGGACTGGAATAACAATGGTTATTAAGAAACAGAGTGGCTTCTTATCACCTTGTTTCACATCAATTATTATAAGGTGGTCCAACTGTCAAGTGATGGCTCTCTTATCAGAAGGAGGTTCTAAAACACTAGTCTCACATAGTGAGTGATCATAGATAAGCCCTTTATAAATACTACATTTGACTATTAAAGGAACATTTTGTTTTTGAGCACTACAACAATAACAACAACTACACAAACTCTGATTTCACTTCTCTCCTTTTGTCTTTTCTCTTCAACTTGTTAGAGCCTGGAATGTTTAGGTATTACAGTCTATATGTAATTTTGACTATGGGTTACAATTATCCAGAGTTTTGTGACAATTGTACTGAACTTATATTGATACTGCATTAAGTAACAGAGCAGATTTTTGAGGTTCTCAATGAACTAGAGAACATGGATTCCAAGTTATTTTTGTAATTTAGAGAAATTGGTAAAAAGTCAAGAGCAATGTGGCTAAAATTTACAGAAATATGCTTTAATATAGTTATGGTACTGAGAATATATACAAAACCCTATAGTTGGAGGTAACAATATTTTAAATTTGAAGGATCATCTCCATTATTTTTCTACCACTTGCCATACATCTACTAAGCAAAATTATCATATTTTAATTTAATTAATTTAATTGACAACCATGTCTGTGAAGCTCTATTCAGAGATGTAGGAGAATCAGCTTTAATCCTTTCTCTCCCTTAGTCAAATTGTTAATACTTGCAAAACTCATTTAATATTATCTTGAATTAATTGGATTCTATCCTTCACCACTATAACTACCATTATCCAAGCAACCATTATCCCTCACTTAGATGCAACCAATTCTCTATCCTTCCCTATCTTCATTCTCTATTAATTTTCAGCCAGCTAACTTTCTAAACTGCAAGACATAAATTTCATAATTTACATGACTGCTATTACTAATGTTTCAATAATTTTGCATTCTACTTAAAATAAAATCTTCCCTACTCACCATCTCACCTATGTTGCTCTCTCTGACCTCATTTCTATTTATCATGTCTCATGATTAACATAATCAAATAATATTGGTCTTCCAATTCCTCCAATACATCCCATTCTCACACACTATCTTTTTTATAAGCAATTATTTTTTTATTAGAAGCCCGGTGCATGACATTCGTGCACTAGGGGTGGGTTGGGGAGGGGTGTCCTCCAGCCTGACCTGTGCCCTCTTGCAGGAGTGGGCCTATGCTGGCAAGTGCAGGCTCCCCCCATCGCTGCTGCACTTGCCAGCTGTGAGCCCAGCTTCTGGCTGAGTGTCACTCCCCCTGTGGGAGTGCACTGACCACCAGGGGGCAGCTCCTGCATTGAGTGTCTTCCCCCTGGTGGTCAGTGCCCATCATAGCGACCGATCGCTCTGTCGTTCAGTTGATTTGCATATTAGCCTTTTATTATATAGGATTTTATTTTTTCCATCACCATTTATCCCCTCTGCTCTCATTCACCTCTACCCACTTTACTCCCCCACCTTGCAATCACCACACTGTTGTCCATGTCCCAGAGTTCTCTTTTTGTTTTCTTTTTGGCCCAATCCCTCCATCCCCCCCTTCAAAATCCCACCTCCAGCCACACACACCAGAGCTATCTACCTGCTCTCTATGAGTCTGTATCTATTTTGCTTGGTAGTTCAGTTTGTTCATTAAATTCTCCAGATGAGTGAAATCATATGGTACTTGTCTTAGATGGAATTCTCTGAGATTCCACCCCACTGTCATTATTCTCTTGTCCAGTCATTCTCATCCTCCAGATTTCAGCTAAAGTCTCATCAACTCAAAGATGCTTTTCCTAAGAATGCTATGGAAATTATGTTTAATTTGGCACTGTCTTCATTTCCTTCATGGTAGTTATTGCATTATCTTATTTAACCATGATATATATATTTCCTCAGTATACCACATGTTTCATAAGAGCTGAAATTTTGTTTCTAAGTTGTCATTTTATAATTTTATACTTGGGACTTGGCACATAATAGAGGTTCAAAAATTGTTTCAAATAAATAATTAAGACTTCTTTCAGGCAATTTTAGAATTAGGAAGAATGTAAAGAACAGTGGTTAAACATAAACACACCTTCAGCAAACAAACCCACACAGACACATCTACATGATGTATCAAAAATCTAATAAGGCACAACTCTAGTGAACATATTTTTGTTTTTATTTTTGATTAAGGGAATGGGGAATCAGTAGTAAAGAGTCATAATCTTGCATTTCATATTTCTCCTATAAAAAGAAAATTGGTAAAAATTTATTGGAATGATTATGTAGACAAAGGAAAAAAAAATTAATAAGC
>NW_005360891.1:2071830-2116830 GCF_000412655.1 Myotis brandtii | reverse complement strand
TGGAAATTTTCTTTGTTTTGTTTCTATTATCAAATGATATCCATTTACATTTTACATTGAGATATCCATTTTCTATTTCTGGATGGCTTGGAGTCTTTTTTGATGTATTTACATTCTAGTCACACCTTGAAACATAAAGTATAATTTGGCATTTTTGACATTTTAACCAAAGCATAACTATCTTTGACAACATTTTTCTCTTACTATTTAAAAGATGAAAGACTTTTGAAAAATGTCATTAGCATATTGGTGTTCAAATTTGTTTTTAACACAACTCTTCTAAGGCATTTGGTACCTGAACATGAAAAGTGATATGGTGTTGCATTTTAGAAATACCCTATAAATAATATAAAGCTCTCAAATCGCCTAATGTTTCATCTTTCTTTAAAAGTTTATTCATATAACGATTCTGTGGTGATCCCTTTTTATAGCTCTTCCTTCCACAATGAATCATTATATCTCCAATGCAATTTTGATCTGTATTAGTAATCTGTTGTGTCAAAAATTGACCAAAATTTCCCAGGCCTGCGTAGTTCAGCGGTCGAGCATCCACTTATGAACCAGAAGGTCACAGTTCGATTCCTGTTCAGGGCACATGCCTGGGTTGCAGCCTATCAATGATTCTCTCTCATCATTGATGTTTCTATCGCCTTCTCCCTCTCCCTTCCTCTCTGAAATCAATAAAAATATATTTTAAAAAGCAGACCAAAATTTAGAGGCTTGAAAAAACAAATATTGACTATTTCACAATTGGTGTGTGGACCAGGAATTTGGAAGTGGCTTAGCTGGATAGTTCTGTCTCAGATTCTGATTTCGATTGCAGTCAAGATGCCATCTTGGGCTACAGTCACCTGAAGGCTTGACTGGCATGAGATATTCCACCTGTGTAATGTGTCACTCACATGACTGACAGAAAGATGCCTAGGCTATTCTCCATATGGACCTTTATATAAGTTTACGTCTTTGTTCTTACAAAATGGCAGATGGCATCCACATAGTGAGAGATGTAAGAGTCAGCTGAATTTTGAGGCCACATGAAATGTGGGTCCCAACGCTTCTCCCAATAGGAATTTACTAGATTTTAGAGCACTGTGCAAACCATATCCCACTTTCCCTTATATATATTTTCCCTTGTTGACACCCTGTATATCATAGTGGAAAACACAATGGAGGGCATTTGTTTTTCGGATAAGTTGACTCTTTAGACCCACAGCAATCTTTTGGGGACTAAATAAATTGGATTGTCTCTATATTTACCTTCTTGATTACAATTTGATTTTTATTTTAAAACTCATATAGAATGGGGTAAGAAAATTTAAGCCTGAGTAAACTTGCATGGCAAACCTTTTATTATATAACAGCACGTAGGCAGATGTATGTCCCATACCTTTTTGTCAGCACAGCAGCAGGCCTTTCATTTTGCTTTGAAAATGGATGTCAATTGCTTTTAGCAGTAGCTACACTATGGTGGCTATCCATTAGGGAAGCATCATCACAAATTATTTTCTAAGATATTTTCCTGGGGAACAAATATTTTTTGAACAGAAAACAAAGTGATATCCAGCTGCTTTCTCCATCATGTGTGTTCTTATTTGTTCAGGTTTTTATATTTTTCCATTTTCTTTTTTCAAAGTCATGTATGTTTACAGGAGTTAAAAGGCTGAAGCCCTTGGCTCTGTTAATGCAAACCAGGCTTCCTATAAGACCAGCACACTGCAGTTTTCAATTTCCCATTATGAAACTCTTAAATATTGGTAGTTGTTTCCTACTGGTACCTTGCTCTGAAATTGTCTCTCAGTGTGATTTTGAATGGCAATGAGCTATGTCATTAACTTTAATCATGAAAATATGTCTATTGAATCTAAAGATAAATGCCCTTTTTTTGTGTGATGAGATATATGAATCTTCAACTTGCTGATATCTGTGTGCTAATTTAAATTTGTGGACAAGGTTGTAACACAATTATTGGCTTTCTAAAATTTTCACTATTTTTTCCTAAGTGAGAAATTGTGTTAATCCTTAAAGAATAAATGAAGCTGTATCTAAAAAAAAATATATAATCTCAAATTCAAAAAAATATATAATCTCAAATTCTCAAGGCATACTGAAGAATACAATTTTAAAAATATCTATGTCATGTTACTATTTGAATCTAATTGTCAATTGTTATAACTTCAATGCTTAATATCCAGAGTGGAATGGGGGATTGTGTAGAAAAACAATCCAATTTATAATATGTTTCAACTTCACAATGTTTTACAATGGTATGATAACAACATTTAATAAAATATATGTCATTAATCAGTTGTAACTTGTTCTAACAACTGTTTAAATATTAATTACAATTATTTTTATAATTTCTACATCACTTTTTGTTTCTCATTCCATCTCTGTGTCCACATACCTAAATGTTTGACAAATTTTTATTTAATTGATGTGTAAGTTAAGAAAGTAGATTTTAGAATTATGGTTATACATCTTATTATTCTAATGAGTGGAATTTTGTTTTAATCATTAATAACTTTATAGTTTAAAAATAGTTAATATTTAAAAAATATTCTTATTCATTAAGTATATCTTTAAATTTTATGGGGAAGGTCTGTTGGTCTGTTATATTTAATTATGACTTATTTGGACATAAACCTTTCTAGATAACCAATTTCCAAAGGATGATATTGGTGGGTACAATGGTAGACATTTGTATAATCTATGAATTGTGCTTACACTTAGGCAATTTCAGGACCATATTATGACTGCTTAAATCGGTCATTTACTGTGCAGGATTTTTTGTGTCTTGACTCCTTGAGAATGATAAACTATTTCCTAGCACCACAGGGATATGTTTCCTTCTCTCTTTCTCTCTCTCTCTCTCTCTCTCTCTCTCTCTCTCTCTTACGTTTCCTTCTTATAAGTGAACTACAACTATATGGCAAATGAACTAAAGCTGTGACACTGTATCTTGGAAAGTAGGGAAGGTACAATTCTTAAAAAAAAATAAGCCAACTTATAGATTGTCAACTAATACAGTCATTATTTATCAAGTGCTTAAGCTTAGGGGATAGAAGAGTTGAATTCTCCAGAAAATGTGGAAACAGAGTGAGAAAATAGAACAAAACTGAAGATAGAGTGAATGTAGTAGGTAAGTCTTTTGAAAGAAACAATACAAGTGATTAGCAGCATTTTAAATACACCATTGTCTGGCACAGTACAGTTAAATAGTTTTCAGCTACAACTAAAATGGTTTATAAGTAATCTAATTCTTTTGGTAGCATTAAAATGACATGAAAAAATATAGTAAATTCCTTTTAAAATGACCTCTAAGCTTCTCTGGAGTGGTAGTATAAATATTTAATTGTAAAGATGAGTTGATTTAATTAAAAATTAGCACTTACAATAGATGTTATTTACCACTGAATGTGATTTAATAGCACATTTAGCAACATGCTTGATAATTTTTTTCTTTTCAGAAGACAGTAAGAGAACTAAAATTTACCTAATATCAGAGACAGGAAACAGGAAAGTTCATATTGTCTATCAGGTCAGTGGGAAAAAATTGTGGAGAAGACCTGCTTCTCAAGCAAAAATGACACCATCTTGTGGCCTATTCATTTCTCCAATCTGAAATTTCTTTATTACAATGATACAAAAACCAACTCCTGGGCCGCATGCACTGTGATTCATGGATGCAAGATCATCTTCCAAATAAGGTTTTTTGCATTCATGAGGCTATTTTTTTCTCTCATCATATCCCTGATATAGTTGTCTCCAGGGTAGAATTTCAAACTTCACATTAAATAGCTATACCTCCCAAGAAGAAAGTGGCTTTTTGATGCTATATTAATTATTGAGGAAATATAGACAGAGAGTTATTTTCCAGAGAATTGATATATTTTATAACTATAGATTTTTTTTTTTACTGGTCTAGTATGCCTGGGCAAGGGGAGAGGTTCAGTCCTCCGCATAGCAATGATCTTACATAGTTGTGTTAGCAGGGCAGGATTCTGGTACTCCAATGAGAGCTCTGCAAAACACACAGTACACATGAGGTGTTCATGACTCATTACACATCTTGTTAATGGCCTACCTCAATTATTACCTGGGTTGTTTTAAGAGTCTAAATCACTGATTTAAAATGTATTTGGGGCTGAAAATCACATCTTAAAGAGACAAATACCTGCACAAACATTACTGCAATATGGATTGTTTTCCAGACATTTACCCACAAGACTTTATGATGAAATTAAAAATACTAACTCGGTGAGCATTACAATGATGTTTCTCAATAGCAGAAGTCTCAGAATTATTTGATTTAATACTTCATCCAGGATTACACTGAGGCTTTGCACCAAGTCTTTCAAACAGACACTAACTCCAGGGTATAATTCTTGTCAAGGCAGCCAAGCAATGCATCTCCAGTAAGAGATACTTCTATCCTGTGAATCATAGCCCACCTTAGTGCAAGAAGGGACTTGATGATGGAGTTCATAGATTTTCCCCAATTGTGAGCTTTCATCTGATGATACAGCAGAGTGGCATTCTGCCTTTGAGGCACAACTGCCCATAGACAATAGTCTGTTTAAGTATTTTAGAATAATTAATAATAACAAGACTTACATTTTATTATAATTTTAAACTTTTCAAAATATTTCCATATTTTGTTTTGGTTGCACAATATTTTTAATATTATTCTTCCCAAAAATATGTGGGGATAAAATTTATTGTTAGCGTTGAAATCACTACACTATTCAAATAAACTTATTCTCAAGCTTACAAGAAAATTTTTTGAAAATACATTTTATTCAAAACTAATATTCTTAATTTGAAACTTAAATATTAAAGAAGCATCAGATTTTTTCTAAGTGAATCTATGCATGTAATTTGATGAAAAATATTAAATTTTATAATTGTTTTTAAACCTGTACATGATAAATGATAAAAATAGACAATAGACACAAATAAGCATTTCAAAGAAAAAAATGCAAATGCAACCTACGAAAACAAGGAAACCTATAAAAATATACTACACTTTATTAGTAATTAGGGAAATGGAAATTAAACTACAGTGAGGTGACATTTTACAACTGCGAGTTAGGCCAAAACCAAAGTGTAGGCAAAGAAGTGGAAAAACAGAAATCTCAGGCATGGATGGTGGGAGTGTAATTGGCAAACTATGTTGGGAAATGATTTGAAGTTTCCTGGTAAAATTAAATATGTGTATAACCTATGACACAACAATGACAATATCTGTTACATAATGGAAATATTTATATATAGAGGCCCGGTGCATGAAATTCGTGCACTGGGGGGTGGGGTTCCCTCAGCCCAGCCTGCCCCTCTCACAATCCAGGAGCCCTCAGTGGATGTCCTACTGACGGCCAAAGTCTGGCAGCAGAGGCTCAGAGTGGGCGTCCTGTGTGTGTGTGTGTGTGTGTGTGTGTGTATGTGTGTGTGTCCCCACTGGGGACCTGCCCCCAGCTGTGTAGGAGGCTCAGAGCAGTCGTTCCGTGTGTGTGTGTGTGTGTGTGTGTGTGTGTGTGTCTGCTGGGGGCCTGCCCCCAGCCACACCATGGAGGTTTGGAGCAGGTGCCCCTCTGTGTTGATCTCTCAGGCTCCTGGCCTCCATAGTGTGTTGTTCTCTCCCTTGAGCTGTGGCCAGGGTGGGGTGCTGCCTGCAGGCCTCGCTTTCCTGCTCACGGATCGCCGCAGAGACCCGGGAGCAGGCCCTGCTGGGTTCTGCCTGCTGGTTGCTGCCTGCAGGCTGCACTTTCCTGCTCCTGGATCGCCACGGCGACCTGGGAGCCGGCCCCGCTGGGTGCTGCCTGTGGGCAGTGCTTTCCTGCTCACGGATTGCCATGGCAACCCGGGAGCAGGCCCTCCTGGGAGGGCCGGATGGCAGCGGGTAGGTGGCAGATCTCGCCCCACCTGCAGTATGCAAATTTAACGGCCATCTTTGTTGGGTTAATTTGCATACTCGTCTGATTGGCTGATGTGTGTAGAGAAGGTATGGTCAATTAGCATATTTGTCTTTTATTAGTGTAGATACTTTAAGAAGACTGTTCGTAGCAACATTATCTGTAATATAAAAATTGAAAACATTAAAAGCATGGATTAATGGGAAAATTGAAAAATAATAGTACATACATATAATATGACAAAAATGGATGGAATAAGACTACTTTTAGCAGCAAAATAAATTTTAGACATAAGGTAGGAGGGAAAAATAATCAAAATATCCTGTTGTTTTTTTAAAACTCAAAACACTTAAACAATATTTTTCATGAATATATATAAATACTCTAAAAAAGCTACAAAAGGATAAGAATTAATATAAAATAGAAGTTACTTTTAGTGTTTTGGAAGACTGAGTTGATGAGAATGTACAGCTGTATATTTATTTTATGCTTCTTGGATTAAATGTACATTATTTATAAATTCTCAAATGTTTTAATTATTGCATAAACATATACAATAGTCTATAGTGGTTCTCAACCTTCCTAATGCAGCGACCCTTTAATACAGTTCCTCATGTTGTGGTGACCCCCAACCATAAAATTATTTTCGTTGCTACTTCATAACTGTAATTTTGCTACTGTTATGAATCGTAATGTAAATATCTGATATGCTATATGTTGTTTACCGATGGTCACGACCCACAGGTTGAGAACAGCTGGAACAATGCTGTCTAAAACTATGCCTTGATTTGCTATCAATTATATCCTCAAAAATTATAAATCTATTATTTTATACATGATCCTCTCATGTTATATTTGAGAAATATTGAGAAATGGAACTTCTTAATTATTAAATAAAGTATAAAATTACTTGTTTCCTTGGTATTGTGCTAAGCACTTGACTGTCAGCCAATGGATTTTGGCAAATTCTGTAGATCACAGTATACAATGAAAAGGTTGAAAAGCTTATTTATAAATCATAGTTTCATAAATTTAAGAATTTATACAACATTAACAGCCATTGTTTAGAAAGATGTGGGCACCTTCTTCAACCTAACACTCTTCCAGGAAGCATACAATAAGTTCTAATTTGCATTTTAGAACATATCCCTTTTTCTTATTTTTGTTTTTGTATCACCAGTACAAATGTCACTATATATTTTTGCCAGTTTATTTAATGATGTGTTAAAAATGAATCTAAACACAAAAATTTCCTTTGTCAAAAGTTTTACAAAGTAATAAATCTTCCTTGTATTTGCCTATTTTAAATGTTAAATCAAATAAGCAGAATGAAATCCTTCACTATATTCACACTTCATTGCTTTACTTGAAACATCCCACATACTCTCAGTATTTGTTAAAACAACTGCATTAGATATGCAATACTACTAATTATATTTCCATGGCAAGTTGTCACCTAAAAAATGTGTTATAATGTTCCTGGCAAGAAAACAATAAGATTTTTATATCTTAATGTGCTTTTCTATCTCACATGTTATTCAGTAAAATAAACAATTATTTAATATGTTAATAATTAAATATTAAGTCAATATAGCATTTTATAAACACATGAAGCATAAATACAGAACAGGAGAGGCCCTAGAACACAGTGTTGAAAACTGCTACACAGCTTTAAGTCAATGAAGATGTTGATAATTTGCTAGAAAAAAAAGAAACTTCTAAAGCAATATTATATAGTCACCATAATTGCTGTATTTCAAATTTTAAAATTTAGAATGCAGCTAGAAATATGTACAAGAAATAATCTTTTTAATACTGTGGACTTGTCATTGGAAATGATGGAGGCCATAAGAGAGTGTAACAGCATCTTTAAAGTGCTGAAGGTAAAAAACCCTGCCAACCCAGAATTCTATATTTGAAAAATAAATACATTTTAAGATGAAGGGAAATTTAAAGAATGTGTCACCATCAAAACTGTTCTAAAAGAAATATCTTCACTATGATATTCTGAAATTCAAATAAGGAAGGATGAGCAAGAGAAATGTAAAAATAGGAGTAAATAAAAATACTATCTTTGCTATCTTAAACTTTGGAAATAATCTATGACTTCTGAAAGCAAAAGCTATAATACTGTTTGGGTGACTTTTAGTGTCTGTATATATAATACACATGTCAACTTTACAATACAAGGTGGGAGTAAAATGACCTATATGTTTGTAAGAATTCAATATTTTAGTTAAAATGGGAAACTAATTTTAAATAAAGTGATGAAAACACTAATCAAATAAGTGTTTTAACAAAACACCACAGGCTGTTTTAACAAAACACCACAGACTGGGTAGTTTAAACAAGAAATTTACAGTGGGGCCTTGACTTACGAATTTAATTTGTTCTGTGACGAAGCTCATAACTCAAATTACTCTTATGTCAAATCTTAAAGTGAACGAGTGAGACACGTGATGCTGGGCTGATGTTGTGGCGTTCACTGTGATGTTCGCTGCGCCAACTAGCGGTGGGGTATCTGAAGCTGGCTCGTAACCCAAATTTTAGCTCGCAACTCAAAGCAAAAAATCGGCCGAGAGACGGCTCGTATCTCGAAAAACTCGTTAGTCGGGACACTCGTAAGTCAAGGCCTCACTGTATTTCTCACAGTTCTAGAAGCTGGGAGGCATAGTGCCAAGGTGCTAGTTAATTTTATTTTTGGAGAGGACTCTCTCTTTGGCTTGTAGACTCACTGTGTCCTCACATGGCAGAGAAAGGAAGAACTCTGGTATCTCTTCCTCTTCTTATAAGGATACCAGCTCTATCAGATTATGGCCTCACTCTTAGGTTTTCATTCAACTGTTGCCACCTCCTAATAGGCCTTATCTTCAAACACAGTAACACTGGGGTTAGGGCTTGGCAGAGTATTAATCATAGCATGTGTGAGAAGTTACCCAAGACAGGAGACAGAATCTCCTGTAGGGATTAGAGGGTAGAGAGCCTGGCACTAACAAAGTTGGACAAAGTGCCTGTTCCTACCAACCAGACTAAAAATACAATAATTCAAGGCTCAGTAAATAGAGTGCTCAAAGGCCTTGGCAGTGAGGAATAATTAACCTAAGAGTAAAAGTTGCTCTAATTCAGCCTAACAAACCTTAAAAGTAATACCCAACAGGATCAAACTATTTCCCTGTAAAGTGAAAACCACTGACCCAGGTAATTCTTCAAAACTCCCTAGCAAGACACCAACATTTTACTTGGAGCTCAGTCTTTATAAATAATGTGCTTTTATTAATGTAACTGATTCCTCTAAGTATAAAGGTAGGACGCTGATTTTTTGTTAAGTTTTTTTTCCATTTTGACAGAATTTTAGAAATATTAATTAGTCATACAATAGCATTAATGGCTCATCTCATTACTTAATGGCCACACAGATTATTCAAACCCTGGGCTCTTAACATTTTCTGATTATCCTAATGGAGTAGAAAAGATTTCAGAATATACTATTATTTCTGATCATTTATATTTAGAAGTATTTTATTAAATATCTTTTCAAAGAGGAGCTTTGCCAAAGTGATCTAATTATAATCTAGGAAATTAAGTCAATGTATGTAATTGAGTAACTTAATCTAAAATTTTAAAGGGGAACCAAATAGAAAAGTCTCTCAATTATAAGTTCAATGCACAAACCAACTACCGATTTCCACAATTAAAATGATGGAAGATTAAAATGTGAGCAATTACTTCTATCTATTGTGCTTAATGAGCACAGTTTCAAAATATATTATCCCCAAATTATATTTTCTTCTAAAAAATAAATTAGATAATGTCTTTAGTTCATGGCCCATGGTAATAATTATTTCTTAGCACTTGACAGAAAAAAATATAAAGTCAATGATTCTTGTATTAACTCTTATATATGCTTCTATAAGGTAACCTTTTAATTTTACTTTTAAATAAATAGCAATGTGATCATGCTTAAATTACAGTACAAATCCATATGCTTCTATAAGGTAACCTTTTAATTTTACTTTTACTTTTAAATAAATAGCAATGTAACTATGATATAGATCATGCTTAAATTACAGTACAAATCACAAGATAAAATTAAATGTTTTAAATTACACATTTATCATATAATCAAACTTTAAGAGAAAATTTTAAGATATCTGAAATGATATAGACATATTAATTTTTCTTAAAACTGTTAAATTAAAATAGATTTTTACTGTAAATTTCCCTTTTTACCTTACAAAGTAGATGTATTCCTCATTTTATGTAGGTTATGGTCTCAGCCTGTTAGAACTTGTGGAATTGTTGAAGAAACACATTTAATATTTATAATTATGGAAATTCTTTTTATCTCATGGTTTCAAGAAATAACTTTCAGCTTTGCTTCTTTTGCAGAGCAAGCAGAACTTGTAGATTCTGTTTTGCAGTAAAAAACAACATGGTCTTTTTTGGGAAAATGCCATGGAATTCCTGCTAACCAAGAATGCAATGTTCTTCCCAAATGTAGTAGTAAAGAAATTTGGTTACAAGTAACAAAATAAATTTAATTAATAAAGAAGCTTTAATTGATTTTTAAAAAGACTTAGAACAAGTCCCAGGGTCACCTGGATTGAGTGACTCTAATAGAACCTGGATGTGCTTTCTCTTAGTCTCCATTTCTCTTTCCTGTTATCCTCTAGTTCAGGGGTCCTCAAACTATGGCCCGCGGGCCACATGCAAATACAAATATTGTATTTGTTCCCGTTTTGTTTTTTTACTTCAAAATAAGATATGTGCAGTGTGCATAGGAATTCGTTCATAGTTTTTTTTTTAAACTATAGTCCGGCCCTCCAACGGTCTGAGGGACAGTGAACTGGCCTCCTGTTTAAAAAGTTTGAGGACCCCTGCGTCTAGTTCTTTCACATGAATTGTACACAGCTGTAGTCACCCTCATGAACTCATCTTCATAACTTAATTCAAGGGAAAGAGTGTATGCCTCTTCAATTTAGAAAGTTCTAGTGGGAGACTGATTTATCTGGCTTAATTTGGCTTGTGTCAAATCCCTAACTGTTTGCAGCAATTACTGTGTGTAGAGGGATAACTGCAACTGGCTTATGTTGCATCATGTGCTTTCCTTGGGGGCAAAAGAGAACTGTAGACCTATGCTACGTGAATTTTAGGTTTTGATGATTACTTAAGGCTGGTAAGAGGGGTATAAAGGAGACAATCTGATGTTACTTTAATAAATAATATTCAATTAATGATTTAACAAAGGACTACTCTTTTGTGTGTGTTTTTTCCTTAAGTTTCTATATTTAAGATTCAGACATTTTAAAATTCAGTTAGTTTTAATAATCACTATTAAGGATGCTCTTACAACTTTAGTTAATAAAATTATTGTAATTATTTAAACCACATTTTTAGATTTTACATAATTTAAATGTCATTGTAAACATTTAAAACATCTGATGTAATAAGCACATGATGGAAGATAATGTTCACTGTGTGTGCATAGATAAATGTAAAATTCAAAAACATTTAATATAGATGTAATTAAAAATATATATATGTATGTATGTTTATATAATAGAAGACATGGAATATTTTATTTCTAACTTGCTAACACTTCTAAGTGTATTTTTATGGGGAATGGGCCTAAGCCATCAGTTGGACATCCCCGGATGGCTCCCGGACTTTGAGAGGACACAGGCCAGGCTGACAGACCACTCGAGTGCACACATTTTGTGTACCGGGCCTCTAGTATATGTATATTAGACAGCATGCTGTTGCAGCAGCAAACAATATCCAATCCTTGTGGTTTACCACAGCAAGTATTTCTTTCTCTTGTACTATTGCTTATTGGGTAGGCTGAAATTGGCTCCAGGCTGTGAGTCTGGTAGGGTTCTGCTCCACATATCTCGTTCTGGGACCAAGAATATGCTTTTCTCATGGAGATGGCGGAAGTACAAGATGAAGGAAATACAAGAAGCCAAGCCACATCGTCCACATCTAAAGCTTCTATTTGCTTCATTGTCTAAGATTCTATGGGCCAAACCAAATAATGTGCCACATGGATGGGACAGGGAAAAATACCCTGTGTACTATAGTCAGATGCACTTCAGTATAAAATTGTAAAAACCGGATATATAATTCTGTAATGGTGAGAGAGTGAAGATTGGGCGAAAATAATCACTCTGCCACAATCAGCATTATATCTAGAAGTGAGGAAGCAATTCTGACTTAGAAAATCATCACTACTAGTGTCTGCTTCATCAAAATTTGATTAGCTATTGTACATGAAATTACTTTGCAACTCTGAGGCATTATTCAGATGTAATTTAATAAATGTATATCTTCAAATTAAAACAGAATAAGTGAATGAACTGATAAAAATCATTATTATATCAACCAGTATATTTTCATTTAAATAGTGGTTTTGGGAAAGTAAAGTAGAAATAACCAGGGGGGGGGAATGTTAGTAAGAAAACCAGATTTATTATACTCAAATTGCTAAAACCAACTTCACTGAATTGCAATAAAATTAAATGGAAATGTGTCAGTTACCCAGCATGGCTAATTACATTGACCAAACTTACTTGTATTACCTGCCTAATTCCTAAAGCTTCACTTCACTTACTACTTTGAAAACCCAAATGTGTGTGGCACATTTTATTTTAAAAGGCAGAGAAAAGTCACACTATGTCAAATAACTCCTTAGAGAAATAGCACAAGGTTATACTGACATGCAGAAAATGAAGTGGAAAATTGAGATAATTATTTAGATAAATCAAGCGAAAAATAATACTAACCTTTGCCCCAATTGCTTGAAAATCTGGACAATTAAAATTAAGTCTACAATGCCAGAACAGTTGTTTCAAATATCTAATGCAATTTCTGAATAATTCATGTCAAAGTATATTATTATATAGAAAGAAAAATATTGTATTCATTGTTTGTGATGACATATACCTTATTTGCTAAACATAGTTTTCACTTTACTTTTCTACTTTGTTTCTATTGACTTGAGAATACTTTTCCCCCGACCAAAGCTCCCATTTAAATACTTTTTAAATCTTTTCCACTTAGAATCTCCATATCTGAAAGGAGGATGGGGATAGCTTCACTGTTATTAGGTCAGATTCATGGACTTATGTTTTATATATTTGACTGTGACAATACATAATATATTAGACAGATAATTCTTTCTCAGAATGAATCAATGAAATTGTGCATTGAAACAAAAACTCTACCACCTTATAAATAGCCCCATAGAACTGTAATACAGCTAGAAAATACAATTAACCCAGCATGGCACAGTTCATACATGTGGTAGATTGTGCAAATGGAAACGAAAAAATCACTTCCAAGTCATGTTTATTCTATATAATAAAAGCATAATATGCAAATTGACCAAACGGCCGAACAGTGGAATGACCATCTGGACGACCACGCTATGACACCTATTGGCACCAGGCCAGTCAAGGAGGGTACTATGCAATTGGTCGGGGCTCCAGCCATTGCCCCATGATTGCCCTGCAGAGGGAGGCCCAGGCCACTGACCAGCGGTCCTCCCTCTGCAAGGAAAGCTTGGGTCCGTGTGCCAGAGGGAAGCCGGTGCCAGCAGCTGGGGAAAGGAAGGCCTACTCTTGCATGAATTTTGTGCATCGGGCCTCTAGTTAACAATAACATCTAATGTACATTACATAATGTGAGTCCACTACTGCACTGGTTGCTCTATAGGTGTTTTTATGTTGACTCCTTCCAAAAAGCTGATAAGCTAAATTTAATTACCACCAATTTCCAGATAAGAAATATTAAGTCTTAGATAGAGTGATACCTGGTGCAGGAGAAAATCTTTTCTCTACTCAGAACATGTCTGATATCAAATGTTACTTTTCCATACCAAGCTATTCTCTAATTCTCTATGGATGCCATCCGGGTGCCTATGTATAATTTAATGCAATTCTTACACTAACTATCCAGGGTTAGTGCAAATACCACAGATTAAGGGCTCGGTCCCACAAAACTGACCACGACTTCAGAGGCCAACTGAAAGTTGCAGGTCCCTATGTTACCCACACTTATGTCCAATTTGGCTACACCCTCCCCAGACTTTATAATTTTCTATGAAGGTGCATAGTCAGAGAAAAACTCTACTTACTATAACTTGTTTACTAAAAAGAATACAACTCAAGAACAACCAAATGGAGGAGATGCATAGGGCCGGGTATGGGGACAGAGTGATGAGCTGCCATGCCCTTCTTAGGTGCATCACTCTCCCCGGACCTTGATGTGTTCACCAACTTGGAAGCTCTCTGAAATTTGCCGTTAAGTGTTTTTCTAACAGTTCCATTAAGTAGGCATGATTGATTAAACCTTTAACCACTGGTGATTAACTCGATAGCCAGTTCTTCTCCCCTCCCAGAATATTGGGTGGGGGGCTAAAAGTTCCAACCCTCTAATCACACGGGTGGTTCCTCTTGGCAAACCCCCATCCTGAAGCTCTACAGGGGCCCATCAAGGGTCACCTCATTAGCATAAACTCAGGTATGTTGTAGGGGACTTTTTTATGAATAACAAAACAGACTCCTCTCACCCTCATCACTCCAGAAATGAAGAGAGTTTTAGGAGCTCTGTTCCAGGAACTGGGAACAAAGACCAAATACATATTTCTTATAAAAGAAGGAACCCAAACAGTGTTATTCTAGAGACCCTTAAATTCAATTCAATATGATGTCTTATATGTGTATAGCAGTTTGGAAGCAGATAGATTATGTTCTTTTGTTTCATATCTACATTTAGAATATTTAGAACTTTTCCCAAGGTAAGAACTTGCATGCTAGTGTTAGCTTATTTAGAAAAGTATCCTAGAAAGCACAATTGAGGGTGTGGGGCAATGAGACAGGAAGAGAAGAAAAATTTTTTAAAGTTGTTTTATTAAACTGGCTTTTACTATGGACAACTAATACTTAATTCTATTGGATATCCTCCTGGGAACCTTGTAGAATATACCCCATACATTTATCACCAAGAGATGGGAAGTCTGAGGCCTTTATCCAACTCCCATTTTCTGCTGAGGTTTACATACATAGTCATTAAGTTTCCTGAACTTCTAGGTTGCAAATATATGTGGTCTAAGTGGCATTCCTTAGAAGAAAGCCCTGAGGTACAAAATCATAGCAATATCAAGGCACAAAACTTGAATATATAATGTCAGTAACATGAATGAAAGTGACAACCTCAAGAGGGCTGAAATCAGATGGACTGAGGGCATCTAATGCATCTGCTATTGTCAAATTTTCAGGATGCTCAGGGTGACCAATGAGTGAACTCATACACACACACACACACACACACACACACACACACACACACTCTCTCTCTCTCTCTCTCTCTCTCTCTCTCTCTCTCTTTCTCTCTCTCAGATATTTTAGATTTTTCAAGGGAAAAATGGTGATGTCTGTTGGATACTGCTTTACAAACTACTTTCATTTATGTGTATTTTTTTCAAATAGCTACTAAGTTTTTAAGATATTAATACTTATACTTATTAAGATGTTTATTAACTATTCAATAAATAGAGTTGGTAGAACTTTTTTGTAGGGGAATATAATGCCATGAAAAGTATTACTAAGGCACTAAGGACACTGTGAACCAAAAACATTGGTAACCTCTTTGCTACTGTATTATTAATATCTGTTGTAGATCACTCTGAAAAAGCAAGATGGATCCCATCAAAAATGTGGTTCAGCTGTCAAGACTGAAGGTGTCACATAAATATCAAAAGAGAATGGAAAGTTTTGTTACATAATAAGGATTTCTGCAGAAAACAGGGTGAGTTGAAAAATCACTTGAGAGAATAAGGAAAAAAAAACACCTGGCTTGGAGTTTTATTGTATTTGGGGGGTGGGAGCAGGATGAGTGTTCCCACACTGGGCTTGAATTTGCAACTTGTGCCAAATGTGAGATAGCGAGATACTTTTATTTTTTATCAGCTTGCCCAGCTGTGAGACTGAAGGAGAAGAGGGAGAAGTGAGACTTGAAAGCTGTCAGTAGAAATATAAGAAAATGGAGTCAATCTATTACATTGTCTAAATTCTTTTCATACTTTAACTAGAGGCCTGATGCATGAAATTTATGCAAGGGGATTGACCCTCACAGCTGCGGTGGCTTGCCTCATGGCCCTCGCAGCTGTGGTTTCGTCCAGAAGGTCATCCAGAAGGATGCCCAGATGGTCATTCAACTGTTCATGACCCTCACAGCTGCGGTGGCTTGCCTCATGGCCCTCACAGCTGTGGTTTTGTCCAGAAGATCATCCAGAAGGACGCCCAGGTCATTCAGCTGTTCGGTCTAACTAGGATATTACGCTTTTATTATTATTGATAAGTGATTACCCTTGGATTTAATTCCAAAATACAATGAATTAATGTCATACTTATCATTTATAAACATGTTCACTTGGACATTTGATACATAACTATAAAGTGTCCATCAATGCAAGAGTGCCATAAATGCAAACAAGAAATGAGTTTAAAACTGTGGTAAATGTTATAAAAGCTACATGGAGGATGCTATATAACAGTGTTATGCAGGGGATCTATTTTATAATATGTTGTCTTTTAGGGCCTCAGTGAAAAAAAATGATGTTGATGTTGAGTCCTAAAGGATGAGAAGGAGTTGATCAAATGGTGGATTGAGGAAAAATTGTTCCAGGCAGATTGAATATTATGGGTAGAAGGCAGAGTTTGGAACGAGCAATGTTTGTTCTAGAAACTGAAGAAAGTTTGGTATGATTGGGAATTGGTGTCTGAGGGGTAGGAACTGTGTGGTATGAGGGCTTAGAAATTGGCGAAGAGTCTGACATTAATTTTATGTGCCTTGGGGAACCACTGAATGCTTTTTAAGTAAGGAAGTAGTCTGATGTGTTTTTAAAAGATCTAATAGGACTGTAGAGATCTCTAGTTGGCATTACTGAAGAAAGAAAGTTATGAAAGGATGAAAATGCTATCCTGAGAAAACAGAGGGAAATTGATCAAAATATAATGTATATTTCAAAATGAAGTATCAATAGTGATGAGATTTTTAAAGATTCTATTTTATTTCCTTGCTCACGAACCATCTAATTCTTGCTTTAGAAGTGATATGCATAGATTGCTAAGGAAAGAGGAGTAGATTGTTTTGCCAAACAGATAAAATTGATTTGAAACTAAAGATTAATGAATCAGAATATCTTATATATTATTTTTTACTCTCCAAATAGAGAGTTTGAGTGAAATTTACTATGGGTGTTATAGCTTGTCTTTAACAATACATATTTAAAATAACATTGAAGTTAACAATGAAAATTTCTTATCAAAACATAAAACATAACTCTTAATAAAATTAATATAGTAAGTACAGTATATATACACCTTTGAAAAGATTGTGATAGTGATTTATTAATTTGAAAATGGTTTTTGTTTTCAACTTGGGGACAATGAAAGAAAAGACAATTATCTAGAAATGTTTAATATGAACCTGAGGCATTGTATAAAAAGTTAATTGGTGAAAGGCATAACTTTGTTAGATACTTTAATAAAACATTGATCATCTCTCACTTTTAATATGAAATATAGTATAAGAATTTAGAAAAGGCAATTTAAAAAAGAATTATATAAATTCTATTTAGTTCAGACAATTTAGATAATTTACATACATTTTTTTCCAAGTAAGGGAACATATTCTGAATATATTCAGGGCATTCTTACCTCATTTTGTTGCAGAGAGGATATATATACATTCAAAACACTTATTAGGCTTAAATGTTTAATTATTCAATGATGTCTATCATATATTTTACATAATCCCATCTAAATTAACTTACAGGAAAACAGAAATATGTATATTTCAAGTACTTCATATCTTAAAAAATAGACGTAATGAAAACATTAAATATATGGTATGTGCAAATATATTTCATTTGACATACTAATTTATATTTAAAGTACCATATGTCATGTGTCATTTTCATTTTTATAAAAACGTAAGTAGTCTTGAAGCATAAATACTATATCATTTTTCAAATTAAAGGCATTAAGATTTATATAGATTTGAGACTTCAAAACAAATTACTAAAAGAGATTCCTAGTCTTGGACTTAATTTTCTAGATTTTCTATGAGAATATGTTGGTTACCAAATTGACTGTGGAGGATCACAGTGCTTGGGTTCAAGTAAATCTTATTTTACTTAGTAATGGCCCTAGGTGTTCCTTGGTTTCTGGCAATATAACTCCAATGAATGCCTACCTCTGTCTTCACATGATCTTCTTTTTATTTCTTTATTTTTTATAGGAGGCTTGCCTAAACATTTTTATTTGCTTTGGGGGAACTATAGTATTGGTCACATGGTAGAAACAGAGTAACTGATTATAATGACTTGTTGTATAGTAAGAAGTATATGGATTATGGAGTCAGATGTTCCAGAGTTTGCATGCCTCCACTGTATTCTATTATCTGCACAATTTCCCACAGTAAAATGTTTACACATTCCGAGCCTCAGTTCTCTCATTTTAAAATGACAATGATATTTTCTTCCCACAGAATTATACAGTAAAGTATTCTGTTGGAAATCCTCTTTATTGACACTTAACAGGTTCTCAAGTAATGATTGTTTTCCTTTCCCTTTTTCTCTCTTTAGTAAGTATACTTCTTGTCTAATAATATTCTGTTACTATGCAAAGTAATCAAACTATTGAAATACCTTTCCATTCCTTGACATCAATAAATACTATTTTATTCAGTAAGATTTACATTTACTATGATTGCCCTTGCAAGATAAGAAAAATTTACTATTATAATGAGGAGCCAAACATAAATTTTCAATTTTGATAGAGATGTAAAATATACCTAGTACACTTTAATCAAGTATACAACATTCAATGGGTACATAGAGCTATAAATATTAAACTCTTCAATAATTTGCTATGTGCTCTATTTATACTTTTTGGGTCAGACATTTTCAAGAAAGAATATTGCCTCTTTCAATATTGCCTTTTCAAACTTTTGTCAGGTTATTATTTTAGAGAAATCTAGAGAGAGCCAGCTGAAAATAATTGCTGGAATTATTGCTGAGTGGCTTATTTTTCCTGAAAGTAGTATAAAATTAAAACAAAGCATCTGAATTAGGAAGGATATAACCTCCCATTCTTAATGTTTATTTATATTTTTTATTATGAATACATCCAAAATCTTTAAATACATTCAAATTAAGCCTTCCTTATTATAAAATAATTTAAAAGGTCATTCTGAATTCTGCACATTATGTTGTTGATTAAAGCACTGTTTGAAAAGAAAATCAGTAAGAACTCATGTCAGCTTTACTTCAGCTTTATTAACCTAACATTTTGTTTGTGGACATGAGTAGTTATAAAAACAATCTGTCAGCTAATTAGCTAGTTTTTAAAGAGAAACCTTATTTCCCCAAGTAAGTTTCAAATCATTATGTTATCTATCTATATAAAATCCTAATATGCAAATCAACCAAATGGCAGAACAACCGTTTGGCAGGGGGAAGGTGCCATTGGGGATAATGTTATTCCAATATACAGTACAGCATCATTACAACTCTTCACCATTTCCCCCATGCAAAATGACTTTATAACCTAGAGTACAGTGCTCATCAGCAATTCCCTTTGCTTTTAGACTATTCACCTCCAAAGACACTTACTAGTAGGTCAGCTCTTTTTAACACTGTCCTCTTTGTTGAGATTATTTAATAAAAGTATAATGCAGTTAGATTCCATTGTAACCATCTGCTTTTCTTCCTGGGATCCCCCTCTACTTAAGTGATATTTTAAATTGGCATCAATTAAGGTTTACTCTTTGTTCTGTACAATCCCACGGGGTTTAACAAATACATAATGTCTTCCACCCACTATTACAGTATTATTTTACTGTGCAAAAAATCCTATATTCTTCAAATACTCATTCTGTCCCTACCCCCAGCCCTTGCTCACCACTGATCATTTTATTGTCTCTATATTTTTATATTTTTTAGAAAGTCATATAATTGCAATCATATAATATTTACCTTTTAAATTCTGGCTTCCTTAACTTACCAATATGCATTTAAGTTTCCTTAATGCATTTTCATTTCGTTATAGATGCATTATTACTGAATAATATTCCATTGTATGAATATAATACAGTTTATAAATTCAGTTGTTGAAAGACCTCTTGATTTCTTCCAGTTTTTGTAATTTATGAATAAAAGTGTTATAAATATTTGTATGTTAATTTTTGTGTGAACACAGGATTTCATATTAATTGGATAAGTATGAGCACAATTATTAGATGCATAGTATTAGTAAGTTTGGCTTTGTAAAAGGCTGCCAGTGTTTTTACAAAATGACTGTACCATTTGCATTCCCAAGCAATGAAATGATGTTATTCATTGTCTCAGTGCTCCACATCCTCACCATAAATTGGCATTGTAGTATTTTTGGATTTTAGGTATTCTAATAGGTGTGTTTTAATTTACAATTTACTGTTGATAAATTA
Source organism: Myotis brandtii (assembly GCF_000412655.1). NCBI lineage: Eukaryota > Metazoa > Chordata > Mammalia > Chiroptera > Vespertilionidae > Myotis > Myotis brandtii. Next base: position 2,096,407 of record NW_005360891.1, on the reverse strand, counting down.
TGTTGAGCATATATTCATATACTTATTTATCATAATACATATATCATAATATATAAAGCAAGGTGAGGTGCTTGTTCAGATCTTTTATACTTTTTATTTGGTTTGTTTGCATACTTATTTATCATAATACATATATCATAATATATATAGCAAGGTGAGGTGCTTGTTCAGATCTTTGATACTTTTTATTTGGTTTGTTTGCTTTCTTACTATTGAGTTTTAAGAGTTCTTTGTTATTTTGGATACAAGTCATTTATCAGATATGTGTTTTATAAATATTTTCCCAGAATGATGTCTGTGTTTCAATTCATTGATTCTCAAAATAGCTAAGCAGTTATTTACATACTTTTAGACAATATTCTGTTGAGTTTTAAGAGTTCTTTGTATATTTTGGATACAAGTCATTTATCAGATATGTGTTTTGCAAATATTTTCCCAGAATGTCTATGTTTCAATTCACTGATTCTCAAAATAGCTAATCAGTTATTTACATACTTTTAGAAAATATTTGGCATTCCATAAGTTTCTTTTTGTTTCACCTTATATAGAATATTTCTTATAAGGTTTTTCTGGGGTTCAAATTTTTCCTAGATTATTTAAGTTACAGAATATGATAGCACATTTCATCTGGCATGGACATAAAGTGGGACTTTAAACACAATGGAATAGAATCTAAGACAGTGTTAGAATCTTAATGCTGAGATTAAAGCTAGCCTCAGATTTTTGGCCTACAAACTGAGCAAGAGGCAAAATGAAAGAGGGAGGTCTTTAATTTCGAATCTTATACCACATTCCAACTTATTATCTCAAATTCTTAATGTGTTAAACAAACACAATTTTTGGAAAGTGTAAGATATAATTTCCATGTCTTTTTGGCTCATGGTTAATATTTTAGACTAATAGTAATGATTAAAAAAATAAATTATACTTCTTAGTTAAGTAAATACTTTTTTCTTAGTTTTTATTTTTCTCTGTTGACCTCTAAATATATGTCAAAATTATATATTTTAATGATTAGGGCATTCCTTTTCCCAGATATAAGTTGAGGAAATGTTTGACTTCCAAAATCATTCATAAGATATTGCCATGCCATATTTGAAAGACTTATAAAGATACTAGTGGCCCGAGGCACAAAATTTGTGCATGGGTAGGGTCCCTAGGCCTGGCTGGCGATCAGGGCCGATCTGTGGGGCAACCAGTGGCATGATTGGGGGGCCCCCCGCTGGCATCCACCTTGGCCAATCCGACCCCGTACCCCCTGCCACAGCCGCCAGTTGCCTCCCTCTGCAGGAAGTAACCGGCAGGGAGATCAACAGGTGGTGCCGGCCCACGCGCCAGCCGGCCCTGCCCCCACATGCAATTACTTTACTGTAATAACCACATATGGGAATCAAATATGAAGTGACAGCAACATGTGATATTATGTCCCAGTTGTTTGCTGAGTACTATTCACAGTGTGAAAAATATAAAGCATATATAAACATAAAAATATCCAAAATGTAGACTTTTAGTTTTCTTTTTATAATTTTTTAGAGTACTTAATTATCCTTAAGACAATTCAATAGGCAATAAAGAATTTGAACTCCTTCATATTTATTTAGAATAAATGCCAAAGAAAGAATTTGGTAAAAAAAAAAGTGAATATAGAAACTAGAAAAATATCCTGAAAATAATGAAAAGAAGCATAAGTATGAATACTTATAAAAACTGTCTAAAAATTATATTTAGGAGAGATCATAATTCCTTTTATGATTAAAAACCATCTATAATCACAACACCTTTAGAAATGCCTAGATATTTCAGGTATAATGAGTAACTGCTCATTTATTTTTGAAAAAAGTTTTGATATGCAGAGCATTGCATTTACTCATTAAAATTTGAATATGCATTTAAGTTTCCAAATGAGAATTTTCTTTTTTCAAAGTCATTTGCCTGGATGAAAATCTCAATGCTATCCTAAAATACTAACGTCCATTAGGTTAAAATAAGATGAATCACTTAAAAAAATCAATTTGAATGTTCTGGGGGAAACTGTAACATTGCTGCAATTCACATTTGTCAAAAATTACTGATTTCTTTGAAAGAAAGAAAAACTGACAAATTTGAAGACAATTTCTGTGTATACATATTCAAGTGCATTTTCATATTCACTGGGGTTAATCATGTCCTAATTTGTCATTTCAAGTATTTAAATACATCATTTTGTGATTTTTAGGCACAAATGTGCTAAATATAAATATACAAGAAATTATATTCTTCATAATTCTTAGAATGTGCATATAGTTTATTCTTGAAAATAATGTAAAGAATGAGTCATTTTATGCTATAAACTCAGTTCTTATATTAGTGAAAACACTAATTTCTATAAATATTTTTAAATGAAAAATTTGGATTAAAAAATCTACATGCTAGATATATCAAGGGAAAATAAGTTTTTTTAATGATTGTTTTCATTGATTTTTTTAGAGAGTGAGGAAGGGAGAGGAAGAGGGAGAGAAACATGGATGTGAGAGAGAAACATCTATCTGCTGCCCCCCGCATGCCCTTTACTGGAGATAGAGCCCACAACCAGGGCACATGCCCTGACTGAGAATCAAATCAGCCACCTTTCGGTGCCTGGGAAGACTCCCAACCAATGGAGCTACATCAGCCAAGGCTCTAGGAAGAATATTAAGAACTTCTCATCAAAAGTGAAATTGGAATTTTTTAATACAAATAATTTCTCAATATTGTCCAGCTTTGGTCAAAGCACTCTGTAAAACTATGACCATTTTTTAAATATGAAAGATACTGAAAGCTTCCAAAACAAAGAAAATAAAACAAATGTATTTAGATAATGGAAGGATCATGGAACAAATTCCATGGGACTGGATAAACCACCAGCATTTCATAGAAATGCGCTTATTTTAATCAATACCTCATTTTGAAACTTTTTTGTAGCAATACTCAATCTTAAAATGTTTGGAAAACAAAAGAGGTTTATCACACACAACTAACTGACAAAGGCTAATTGTTACATTCACAGTGATGGGCAGAGTGGGGAATGATCTGTCTCTATACCTTAAAGGCTCTTAAATTTCAAACTAGACACTGTTTACACCTAAGACTTTCAGGATGATAACTAAGTTTTCTTAGTTAACACTCTGTAGCCCCAGACTTTGAGATGACTGCTCTTAACACAAAAGAAAAGAAAGATTTCTCCTTGCTGCTGGGAAGAGTACACATACACATCATCATACCACACACAGGAGTATAACATTGAAGTTTAAGTTTCTTGTTATGATGTTGATTCATAGATGATGGGAAGAATCTTTTTGAAGAGCTGGATAGAATTGTGTTGTTCATGTGGTTTTAAAAGATTACTGTGGGATTTGTTCCTGTCAAGATGCAGGGCTCTGGAAACGAAGCCAATTACTTTCTTGGAAGCACAATATAGTGTGCTACCTAACACTGTTAGGGAATTTTCAGGGTTTTGTGATGGAGGAAAAAAAAAACCACACAGAAAAAGTAAGAGAAGGCAAGCCAAAGTGAGTATGGCTGTATCCATATTTCTAAATACATACCCATCAAGCACACAACAGCAGACCAGGCCAGTCCTGATAGATTTAGCCAGTAGAATACAGCAAGCCACTTTTAGGTTCAGATAGTTAATTATTTACATAGCCAACAAAAGAAAAGGTAGCAAACAAAAGAACTCACTCTGTTCTTTGTCCCGTACACTGAAAAGGATGAACCTAAAATAAAAAGGGCTGGATGACAATACAAGTTGTAGGACACCCTGTTTCTGAAGAGTCAATTCTACAAAGTGTTCATAGATGGCCATTATACTCGAAGGAACACAAGGCGGAAAACCTCATATCTCATTAGCATTTGGGAGATAATAGACTGAGCTTCCCATGGAATATAAGGAGGTGAGTAGATATTGGCCTCATAGCAGCTCCTCATTAGCTTTCTATCCTGTTGTGTTCCAAGAGAATCAAAAGGCTTTCCACAAAGTCTCAGAAAAGCTTTCGCTCAAACCTTTGCCTGCCTGGCCTATGTGAACACATGCGAAGCCGCCAACGTGCCATGGTGCAATTTCCCCCCTACAATACCAAAAAATATGTTTTCAATTGTATGCTTGGTTCCGAGGGCCTGATTTCCCTTTTGTGATATATCATTACTTCCGCTACTACCACCACACACACACACAGAAACATAAGAACAAAAATATTAAAATTGGTTGTAAAATGTTTACTCAAAATATAAAATAAAAAATATAAAATAGTTAAGTATTAAATATTAAAAATATTTAAACATCCATGGTTCCAATAATAATTTCTCCCATGTAGATTAATATATAGATTGTCCCCCCAAAATGTATACATACTTTAACAGCTGATAGCTCAATTTTGAAAATGAAATGTATTTTAATAAACACTGCCGTTATAATTATTCAAAGTGTGTGTGTATATTTTTGGGGACATCCTATATATGACCTTAAAATCCTCAATTTTATGAATGCAGACATTGAAATCCTATTAACACAAAGGAATTTTAAGGCCAAATCTCACTGCACTAATTTTCCATCTTATGTACCATTATTGTGTAGGTTGCAAAAAAGTGTCACAATTTTCCTCCTCTTTGTATCCATTCCCAATTAAAAATACAACTACCAGCCCTAGCCAGTTTGGCTCAGTGAGCATTGGCCTGCAGACCAAAGGGTCCTGGGTTCGATTCCAGTCAAGGGCACAAACCTTGGTTGCAGGCTCCTCCCCAACCCTGGTTGGGGCTCGTGCTGGAGGCAACCAATCCATGAGTTTCTTTCACATTGATATTTCTGTCTTTCCCTCTCTCATCCACTCTCTATAAAAATCAATGGGAAAAATCCTCAGGTGAAGATTAACAAACAATAAAGATAAAAATATATAACTACCATATGATCCAGAAATTCCAATCCTAGTTATATACCCAAAAGAATTGAAATCATAGTCTTGAATACATCCCATGTTCATTGCAGTGTTACTATTCACAATAGCCCAGATACACAAATTACCAAAAGTCCATCAACAGACAAATGGATAAAGAAAACATGGTATATGCATACAATGGAATATTATTCACCCTTAAAAAGAAGAAAATTCTGTCATGTGCAATAAAATGGATGTGCCTCAAAGACCTTATGCTAAGTGAAATATGTCAGTCACAAAACAAATACTGCATAATTCCATTTGTATGAATTATCTAAAGTAGTCAAACTTACAGAAGTAGAAAATAGAATGGTGGTGGCAGGGATAGGTGAAGGAGAAAGTGGGGTGTTATTGTTCAATGGGTATAAAGTTACAGTTATATATGATGCATAAATTGTAGATGTCTGCTGTACAACATATACATCTTACATTCCTATAGTTAACAATATATTGTGCACTTAAAATCTGTTAGTTGTAGATCTCATGTTAGGTGGAGGTCATGGAAATTTTTACACCATGATTGTGGTGATGGTGTATAATGGGTGTATGTATCTGTCCAAACTCATCAAATTGTATACATTAAATATGTACAGTTTTTTATATAGTATTTATACCTTTAAAAAACTTCAAAAAAGGAAAGGTACCTTAAAGAGGTAAACTCTATTCCTTCAACCTTTTAAGTAGGTTTAATGTTTCGACTAATGTTTCACTAATAGAACATACCAGAAGAGATAGGATACCAGATCTGAGGTCAAGAGGCCTTGCATACTTTTCTCTCTCTTCTTTGGGACCCTAATCAATCCAAACAAGGTGTGGTCTACTTTGTTATGTGGCAAAAAGTAACCGACACAAACATATATTTATCCCAGTAGAAGAAACTCATAAGGGAAAACTTTTGGGGTATCAAAAGGGTTAAATGATTTTTTGCCATCTGAGAGATTTCCCAACCTTTCACGCACATTCAATTAAAGACAGTTTTGTCAACCAAAGGACTTGTATGCATGCATAAGCCTAACCAATGGACACAGACACCAGGCAGGTGAGGGCATGAGTGGGGGGGAAGTGTGTGGTGGGGAGGCAATGGGGGGGGATAAGGACACATATGTAATACCTTAATCAATAAAGAGAGAAAAAATAAATAAAATTAAAAAGAAAGTTTTGTAATTTTCAAAATTAGTCACTCCAAATGAAAAGGCTTAACAACTTTCTTCTTTTGAATGTAAATATCTAGAGTCTTCATTTTATTCCCTTATTTGCACAAATGACACTCTAGTACTGCAGTAATGAGAAAAAGAAGCACAAGAATGCAGTGGTGAGTTTATTAAGACTTGTACAATATACTTGACTGTTCTTAATGGCCCTAAGCATCTCAAACTGTGACTTAAATAACAAATGTTAAAAATGTCTATTCATTACTCTTTTATTGTATAATGAAAGTCAATTACCTGCAGGAAGTAATTAATGAATTGAGACATGGATTTATAGGTGATGGTATAATTGCATTTAAATGTACCCCCTAATTTTAATAACAGGATTACACTGAAACTTGAATGACAGTGCTTTTTTGGATTTTATTATTTAATAATTACAGATAAAATGTTAAGTGAAACATATAATATATATTTTTAGGGATTTAATAAGAATATTTTTCTTGAAGTTTAATAGAATCTTATTCATTATATGCAATTAAGAACAATATTAGAATCCTTGGGAAAATAGTGCTTAAAATTTCAATATATCTAATTCACGTATCACTGATAAAAGACATATAATTGAATATTAAAAAGCATGCAGTATCTTTTGTTATACCTATTATAGATCAATATCTATAGATTTTTATAGATCTGCATTATAGATCTATTATCTATAATATGAAGATAACATGGAAAGTAACCAAATGGTCTAATATTCCCAATTAATTTACCATTTAATTGTGTTAAATTGGAACACTTTCAAATCTGTTTAAGTGTTTAAGAAAATGTCTTTCAACTAAGAAACCAGGTCTTGCTTTAAACATTACAACAAAATATACCTTATATTAAACATAGCTAATTATTTCCTTTTAACATATTATGACTTATATTTTGTGAAAGTATTTCATATTCAACATAAAGAATGCAAGTAATATAGATACCTACAAAAATGAAATGGCAACAAATAAAATCACACCACTGAGACATATCAAGTGAACATCATTCCAGATATTCTTGGATTCACACACAGACATTGAAAGATTCTATCTATCTATCTATTTATCTATCTATCTATCTATCTATCTATCTATCTATCACCACTTACCTTTTTATCTCTCTAAATTACACAAATATAACACATACATATAAACAAATATAGGAGTATGCTTGAGTGGATATAGGAAATGTAGGATATATATGATGAGCTACTGCCAGAGCTGTTTCTAGTATCCTCTAATTTCTACTACCTTCAGATCACAAGGAAAATATACCTTCTCAGTTTGTTTCCCTACACATTGTGGTAAAGGTTTTAGTGAGAATTTTTAAAATTTTAATTTATTTCGCAACTAATCCATGTGGCTTATAGGGAGTGATTTTATTTTAAAAATTCTATTGATTTTTTAGAAAGACGGAAAGGGATAGGGAGAGAGAAAGATAAATATGGATCTGAGAGTGTAAGACTGATCATTTGCCTTCTGCATGCCCTTAACTGGGATTGAGCCTACAACTCAGGCATGTATTATGTTATAGTTTCTATTCTCTACATTTTTCATGGTTGTAAATCTTATGGAGAAAACAATGTTTATCTTACTTTGAAGTGCTTTAGTATAACATTTAGAGGAAATCGATTTGAGAAACTGCTATCAGCCACAGCTAGTTTCACAACAAAAGCTCTTCCACAATTGAAGGATTAATTGAGAAATTTCTTCTTGTTAGGCAAAGAGAAATATGAGAAACAGGATATGATAACTTAAATTGAACATCCTACATACCTCATTCTGACTGAAAAATGTAAGCCAAGTGGCAAGGCAAATAGATAAGCTAAATCCTTAATCTTTGAGGCACAACTGGATTAAAAAAAATATTTTTCTCTATTTTAAGCACATTTAGATTTCATGCCTTGAGCTGTTATTAATTTAGAGGATGTGATGCTAATTCTGAGCTATCAAAGAATTGAATTTCTTTAAATTAGTATTCTTAGTAAGAAAATTATTTACTTAAGGACTTGATTATGAATGTGATCACAGAACTTTCAAGAACTATGAGAATGCATCATAGAACTTTCACCCCACCAAAGCCAGTGCTCACAAAAACTCAAAAGTGTATTGCTCTCTGGCATAAGCAAAGCAAGGGAGTTCCTGGGTGAGGGGTTCCACCATGTAATGCTGACTCCTGGAGTCTGATGTCCTGGTGGAGGGAGGAGAAGGAAGTAGAGGAAGGTAGAGGAAAAAAGGGACAGAGAGGGAGAGAGAGGAGGAGAGGGAGAGAAGGGAGGAGAGAGAAAGGGAAAGAGAGAAGGAGTGAAGAAAGAAGGGAGAGAGGGAGAGAAGGGAGGAGAGAGAAAGGGAAAGAGAGGAGTGAAGAAAGAAGGGAGGGGAGAGACTTATTCAATGAAATGTTGGTATTTATATACATGACAGAATACAGCAGACAGCATTTTTGAATACTGGTAAACAGACTAATTTCCAGTAGCCAGTAGGGTTTTGCGGAAAGGGGAAGGGGAAGGGGCAGAACTGGAGACCTTACATACAAGTTGTTCCTTGTCCAGCCTGGCAGAAATTGATTAGGTACTGGGGAGTCTGATGGTGTCCACCCTGGCAGATAGTGATGGTTTAACCAGATTTCACTTTGCTGTGTGTGGGTGACTTACTGCTTTCAATTTACATATGCATATGCACACACACATAAACACAGACAATATAGTCTTTCCTATGCTTCCCTTCTTTTTAAAAAAATATTATTTATTTATTTAGTTAGTTACTCCTCCCCTGAGGCTATTTTTCCGTTGATTTTTAGAGGGTTGACTGCATGTTCCCCAACCACGGCCAGGGATCTAGCCTGCAACCGAGGCATGTGCCCTTGACTAGAATTAGACCCGGGACCCTTCAATCCCTAGGCCGATGCTCCACTGAGTCAAACTGGCCAGGGGTCCCTTCATTTTTATTAGCTAATTTTTAAACATCAAAGGTCAAATGTGATGGATTTGTGTGCTAATTTGTTTTCTTTCATTACAGAGGCTATTTGAACTGTTAATGTTGTGGTGTTTTTTCCCCCCATAGTATATGGGGCAACAAAAAATTATTAATATGTTTATATGCATTGTCTTTGTTAAGCTGTCTAAATTTCATTAACCAATATCAAATTATACTTTGTTATCAGTTGACATTTACTTTGATAATTTAATAAATGACAAGCATTCAGAAATATTGTTCATAATTCCAAAATGTAGCAATGCCTTGAGCATCAAAGCACCTGTATATTTATTCAGACTTTCACCTTTAAGACAGAAAGGTTTTCATTTGGGACACAGTGCTTAAGGATGAGCATAATGCAGGTGTATTGCTTATGATTTATGAAATCTGGTGACTGCTGATTCTATTACAATGAAAATTTTCATAAGCATTGTTGGCCTGTTTTAACTAGAATACATGTTCGGCACGTAAGTGTAGAAATAATTCATATCCTATTTCATTGTTCATCTTATGTGCTGGATTTTGTGATGCTTGTGAATATTGACCACTGTCTCTTTATTCAAACTGTCTTTTCAATTGGCCTCTTTCCCTCATGGCTCTCAGAACCCTTTCAATATGGATTATCTTTCCGGTCTCTTAAATATTGCTGTAAACTAATGTGCTATTTTTTATTCTTTAATTTCACTCTACATTCCTGCTAGGTTTATTCACCTTCTCCCATGATCTCAAATATCACATATACATAAAATTTACAAAGTTGTATTCCTATCCCTATTTTCAACTAATCACTAAATAAATCTATTCATATTCCCTAGGCACAAAACTTGAAGTACAAAAAATCATATTAATTATTTTCACCTAAAATATCTTTTTGTTTTTAGGATTAGAATATAAAATGAGAGCTAAAATAAAAGATACTTAATATTGAAACTGGAGTGAAAAAAGGATTTATGATCAATTTGTAGATCTAGTCTTGGCTGTGCTAAACTATAGACTGTGCTCTCCAATTTTCAGTGCTGAACAGATAAGGCAGAGACTAAACTATTTCTAGCTACAAGTTCAATACACATGTTAGTTCAGTTACTTAAACTGGTGGTGACCACTGTGTACTTTTTAGCAGCAGAAAATCACTAGCTGAGAGCATATCCGTGACCCAGGAGACATTTTACTGAAGTTTTCATTTGTAAATAAGAATAATTTAGGCTGGAGGGAAGAAACTATCAAGGAAAGGGAACTTACAAAAAAAATAAATTATGCAAGTTTTCCCTTTAAAAATAGTTGCTTAATTTTTAAACTTTCAACTAATCAAGCTCATATATATAGTTTGAATGTTGTAAATCATAAAATGTATCCTTTCATAAATTACTTCTGCTTTATGTACAAAATGACAATGAAAAAACACACAAACTATATATAGAAAATTAATAATTTGGGAGTTTTGTTAGAGAGTATATCACATGAAAAAGGAGACATGCTTTATAATCACTTCTGAAACCAATTCTTCTTTCCCTTTCTCTCTTTGATATGTATTAATATTTTTTCAGATTGCATTTCTCCCCACTACTACAGACTATCTCATCAAATTGAAAATACAGAAGGGACGTAGAAAAAAAGCATACACTAAAAATTTTCACTCTAAAGAAAATTAAAATCTTAATGTGACATTAAGCACCAATAAAAACCTGCAATCTTGCCATGTGAATGATTTAAATTACACAAATATAGGCAAACTAATGGCAGGCATCTGAGAAAGTTCAAAATTTACTTAGACATTAATAATTCTCTTTTTTTTAAAAAGTAAAAGAAGATCCTAAGTCATGTTATTTTAATGAAATATACAAATTAATTTATTTTTATGTCCAACTACATTTACATTTGACTTGGTAATTTTACTTTTTAGTAAAGATTCAAGATCAAAGATTTTTTACAGTCCCATCAGCAAATCTTTTGGAAAAATAAATCAGCAACAGTTTATGTATTTATTGAAGAAAGCAGTATATAGTTGTATTATGTTTTGTATTAACTCACAAGCCTTTTGGTTCTGCATGATACTCACCGAAAAACAAATTTTTTGTTTACCTTTTGGCAGCTTAAGAGCCAATAAATATCATTCCTTCCCCCACAATTGTATCCTGTTGAAAAGTAGTGGAGTCAGGCAGGTAAAGATTAAAATGTATTATGTTTTTATTGATAAAAGCTGGAAAGAAGGTATGATTTAGGTTTGCTTGCTAAAACCACAACTCTGAATTAGATAGATTTACACACTCGGTTCATTTTATAACTGGATGCCATGGGCCTTTGCAATCTGAAGGCTTACTAAATGGAGAAGAAGAAGAACTGAGTCCTGTGTCCAAGGTGGCTTCAAATTTAACTCAAAATCTAACCTGAACAAAGCTATTTCCTTCACCAAATTTTTTAAGCAGGTCTTGGGAAGAGGCTGGAAATGTTTCTCTAGCTCAGCATTAAAAAAACTACAGGGGTGCTATTTGGGAAGGACAATTTCAATGTTGCTCAAGACTGGTTTGAACATTACTGGAGAGTTTCTTTGTTGGCCCCTACCATATAGATGACAGTGGTGCCCCACCCAGTCATTCTGATACCACCACCACCACCACCCCCCCCACACACACACCACAAAGCCACAAATATTTCCTAATGTCTCTCATCCACTAGTCTAGCTGAGGTCAATCTAAATGTGAACAGGTATGTTTCTCAATCAAAAAAAGTTCAGCATCTAAAATCCTTTATCCAAGTAGATCCAAAAGATGCCAGAACTCGGATGGTTCCTCTATTGAGGTGAAGATGATCTATTAGTAATTACTGATCATCTATCTAGACTATTAAAGATCCTCACAATAATCCATTTAAAATGTCCCATATTAAAGTTAGGGGAGTTAACAGTAAACATTGAAAATTTATCTTTTAGATGTGATTATTTAGTATTATTAATTTAAAATTAGAGTTGTGAACCAGATTTAGCATATTTGACTATTTTTTTTCTTATAGTCAATAGTCAAAAGTGATAGTGATTTCTTTCTTATATATCAGTTACTGCTATTAAAATTATATCATCATAATGTTTGCCTTCCTTTATTTAGGTATTAAAATACTATAAGCTTTATAGTAAAATTTATGTTAAGAGAAATGGATAGTATATATAATCTTAGCAAAATATGTGTCCTTTCCATTCCCTCTCACACACAAACTCCCCTACAGTGTTTGCCCACTTAAACACAATCCATCTTTCATTTTATATAAACATGTCACCATACCCATGGGAAGTTCTACAGTAATTAGAGCTATAAAATTATTATGCAAATATGGAATAATGTAATTGAACATCATATACCATCAGTTATATATATTTTTATCTTTTCTAATCTTCCTCTTTAATAAAATGTTAACATTATTCTAAAAGAAGAAACCCAATATCCATGAACTGATATTTTAGCTTCTTTATTTCATAAAATCCTAAAATAACTAAAAACTGAGACTTATGAGGGACTTGAGGTTCAAGCATAAAAAGGAGCATGCACCACACCACAATTAGAAACATTTTGGATTCATCTCCACATTTGCTGGATTTAAACATCTGGGTAATTTTCTCAAACTGCATGATTCCCTTAAATGCATTTAAAGTATCCGACATCTTTAAATGCTAGGATAAATGATGGGATCTTTCATTTTATATCTGGATGATTAGTCTTAGTCAAACTGCAGTGGGAAGGCCAGGGAGGGTTGGGGGGCAGGAGGGAGGGGGGTAAGAGATCAACCGAAGGACTTGTATGCATGCATATGTCAAGGGCAGGGGAAAAAAGGACACATATGTAATACTTTAAGCAATAAAAAATATATATATATATATTAAAAAAAAAGACACAGTCCTATTTCTAACTTCTCTATTCACAATTTATAAAAAAGATAAATGCATTTTCAATACAGGTAACATAAGCATTATTTTAAGAAGGCACATCCATTCTCAGAATAAAAAGCTATTAAATAGCTTTTCCCAAAATATCTTTGTCATCATCATCACCTATCAGTTACTGAGTACCCTTTGGCACAGTGCTAGACAGAAATGGAGCGCTTCCCATCTAATCTGCACAGATTTATTTCAATTACTTTCTGGTTGTTTTTACTCAATTTACCAACTTGGAAATGTTAGAAAGCTCCAACATAACTTAGGTTTTAATCTCTATTCTCTCCCTAGAGTTTATCTAGTCTCATGGCTTTAAATACCATGTACATGTTGATGATACTGAACTTTTAGTTCCTGCCTAGACTGCTTCTCTAGAGACTCAAATATGCAACTGGTTTCTTGTCATTATTTTTCTTGGAATTCTAATAGGCATTTTATATACAACATACAATCAACTAATATTTTGATATTCTCTAATGCTACCCAACCCAAGATCTTACAGAACTATTCCTATTCAAAGTCAAAGATAATTCAAAAAAAAGTGCCACCCTTTGACACCTCTCCCCTTCTTACACCAGACCTCCAGCTGACCACAAATATCATCTGCTCAACCACTCTTTATCAGCCTCACTGTCATTACCCTACTCTACACTGTCCTCTCATAGGGATTTCATAATAGCTTTGTCATGCACAGAATGTTAACATAACCACCCAATGATCCTTACTCTTAAAATATTAACTTCTCCTTATATATGGAAGAACCTGTGACTTGCTGCTAAACAATAACAGAACATGGCTCAAAAAATAGAATAGATCAGCTTGCAGCTAAATAGAATCTCTCCTGTGATTAAGTTACAGCATATGGCAAAGATGAAGGGATTTTGGAGATGTAATTAAGGCCCCTAACCAACTGAGTTAATGAAAAGGAGATCATCCTGGTGGTCCTGACTAAAGCAGGTAAAGCCTTTAAAAGAGGGCCTAGAAGTCAGAGACAGAAGTCAGAGTGCAATTCCCCTGCTGACCCAGAAAAGCAAGCTACTGTATTGTGAGAGGACCATGTGGAAAGGAACTCCGGGGGTCCTTTAGGAGCTCACAGCAGAATTTAGTTGACAGACAGGAAGAAAACGGGTACCTCAGTCCGACAATCACAAAAAAACAAAATGTTGCCAACAACCTCCCGAGCTTGGAAAGCAATCATGAGCTTCAGATAAGGAACATAGTCTGGCTGAAAGCATGATTAAAGCTTGTGAAATCCTGATGAAAATATCAGTTAAGCCATGCCCAAACTTCTAACCCATGGAAACTGTGTGATAATGGCTGTGTGTGTGTGTGTGTGTGTGTGTGTGTGTGTGTGTGTTTTAACACACTATATTTGGGTAGCTTACTAGCAATAACTGGTCTCACAAAGTTCTAAAATTACAACTCTCCTGTCATTTTACACTTCTCTACTCTTTTAAATTTTGTCTTCAGACTTTTTAACCAATTTACAGATTTATATTTACATATTTGTTTTGTGTATACTGTACCCCAGAATAGAAATTCTATAAGAGCAAAAATTTTGTTAATTTTGTTCAGTGACACATTCTTAACACTTACAAGTATATCTGGTCCATAGTATATGCTCAAAGAGTTTCATGGAATTTAAAACACACACACACACTACTCCCAAATGTGTAATACAGCACTACTCTAAAGTTCATGGATTCAATATCTGTGCTTTTTTTGCCACACTTTGCCATGGAGAGAGGATCGGAAAACAATAACATCAGAACCATTCTTTTTGAATAGATTATACACATGGATACTATTTCACTGAGTTTACTGTGCAATCTTAGAGATGCGAAGTAAAGACTATTTATCTTTACACTTCCAGATAAATGAATACTTCATAAATGGTGCTCAATAAATATATTTTGTCATTTAATGTTAGCTCTTGCATTTGGAATATTCAGGGAAGTGATGATACAAATCAGAAAATATAAATTGTAACTAGCCTTAAATATTTTCAGATTTAACTATAAATGCTGCTCCTAATCAGTTAAATAATTTTATCATGTGATCTTTATACTTTTGTTTGTGGAAAATTATATTAGCTATAAATTATAAAAACTACTTCTATACTATGTTCAAATGACTTCTACCTTTTGTCCTAGGACAGTGATTTTCAACTTTTTCATCTCATGGCATACATAAAATAATTACTAAAATTCTGCTGCACAAAAAATCTGAGAAAAAATAGGTATAATTTTGATTCATTCACACTGATGGCTATTGTTGTGTTGGCTGCTGTCATTTTTTATTTGACAATCTAAGGGAAAAGAGGTCAGAGCCCCTGACTAAATAGTCAGGTATTACATGTTTTAAAAATTCTTGCAGCACATGGGTTGAAAATTGCTGTTCTAAGAGGATCCATCTGAACTACTATTAATGGCACTGGTGTGCCAACTATGTTCTAGTGATGGTTTATTTCTAGAAATAACTTTAGTTGCCTGCCTCACTGACTTCCCACTTTAGTACCCTGTAGACACCAGCATAAGATGCCTGTTGTCCTTTATAAGATAGAGAATAGACTGGGTACTGTAATCTTTAATTCCTTGACAGAAAGTGCTTCCTGTTTTGAAATTTTTGCAATGTCACTCTGACCAAGTGACTCTTCTGAGTTCCCCCAAGATTTCTGTAAATTCAGCTAAGATTAATTGCATGCTGAGCCAGACTCATCAATATTTCACCTGTGTTTTACATTGCAAAATAGAAATGGATAATTACCTTGGATTCTTTCATGTGTAAAAGAAATAGGGTTAATAGTAGCAAAAGTCCTGTCAAACAGGAATCCTATTGGGGAAATATAATTTTAAAAAAATCATTCAACCCAGAAAATTCAACAAAGGTAGTTAAAAAAGAAAGCACTTTTATTATCGCATAAGCATTAAACTAGCAAGGGATGCATATCACAGACAATCTGCTAAGACATAGTAGAGATGAAAAAAAAAATCTCATCCCCTTATAAAACTGACTTAGTCCATTTAGGTTGCCATAACAAAATACCCCATAGATTAGGTAGCTAACTTCCTGGCACCTTGCTCCAAGTTGCCATGAAGATATGAAAAGTTCAAGTTCCTCTGAATAATTCCTATTAGTGGACAGATAGTTACCCCAAATACCAGAAAAATCATGATGAACAATGTATGGCAAATGGTATGTTCAAGTCTTCTTACTTGAGAACTAGTGATTATTTGTATTGAGAACATGTAAAGGGTTGTACCCACTTGGCTATTATGATAAATTGAATGTTTGTGTCCCTCCCAAATTCAAATGTTGAACCACCACCCCCCCCTCCCACCCCTATAAGATGGTATTAGGAGATGGAGTCTTTGGCTGATAATTAGGATTAGATAAGGTCGAACAGGTGCAGCCCTCCTGAATGGGGTTACTGCCCCCATGACAGAACTCGTTTATCCTCTGTGCTCTGCGCCATGTGAAAATACAATGAACTGTCTGCAACACTGGGCACCACAAGAAGGCTCTCACCAGAACTAGCCCTCTGCAAGCACTGATCTCACAATCCCAGTTTCCAGAACTGTGAGAAAACATTTCTGATGCATATAAGTCACTTAATCTATAGTCTATTTAGACTAAACACACTAAGACAGCTTTATAAAGTGATGAGATTCCTTTCTGCTTTGGGGCATCTCATTCTGGATTAATGCTTATTCAATAACTAGAGGCCTGGTGCACGAAATTCGTGCATGGGTAGGTTCCCTAGGACTGGCTGGCGATCAGGGCCAATCAGGACCTTCTGTCCCCCAGCTGACGGCTGCCAGCTGCTGGCCAGGGCCTTCCTCCATTCCACGCCGCCCCCTGGTGGTCAGTGCATGTCATAGTGAGCAGTCAAACTCCTGAGGGAACAATTTGCATATCAGCCTTTTATTATCCTATATAATAAGAGAGGGATATGCTAATTCGCCCAGATATGCTAATTAGTCATGTCCAGTATGCAAATTGACCATCACTACAAAACACAAGATGGCCGCCCCCATGTGGCTACAAGATGGCCTCCATAAGATGACCTGCAGTGGAGGGCCGTTGTGGGCAATCAGGCCTGCAGGGGAGGGCAGTTTGGGGCGATCAGACTTGCAGGGGAGTGGTTAGGGGGTGATCAGGCTGGCAGGCAGAAGCAGTTAGGGGCAATCAGGCAGGCAGGCAGGCAAGTGTTTGGGAGCCAGCAGTCCTGGATTGTGAGAGGGATGTCCCAGATTGGAGAGGGTGCAGGCTTGGCTGAGGGACACACACACACACACATGCATGAATTTCATGCACCGGGCCTCTAGTATAGGATAAAACTGTTTTCTTTCTCTACTACCTTTGAGGAGAAGTTTTCTGGGTTGGGAGAAAAAAAATTTTAAATTATATTTTCCCAACAGGATGCAACAACGACAGCAAAAATGTTACCAGAGAAATTGAATGGTAAATATTCCATGATAAATATTATGTGACACAGCTTCTTAAGTCAATTTCCCAAGGAGTGTGATATGAAAAGTTGGCATAAGTGGGGCTATTTTAAAAAGGAGTCAGGGATGCAATTCCAGAGGAACTGCCTTGAATGTCTTACTTCATAAATCCTTGGAATGTTTCACCTGGGCAGAATAACCTTTGATTTGGTCAAGCCAACACTGTATTTTAAACAACTGTTTGGAAAGCAACCAGGAAAAGCAGACATCTGATTATAAGGACTAAAAATTATGTGAATTCTTGAAAATCATTAAACAATCATGTATAGCTAAAGAATAGAATCACTTAGCTTATCAGCACCAATAGAAATTTCATCCTTGAATTCATGCAATTATTTCCCTTCTCTTTCTTATAAAATCCCTTGCCTTCACCCCATAATCAAGGCATGATTTGGGTTCGTTCCTGAATCAATGCCTCTGGATGGCAATTCTTTTTTATCTCAAACACTAACGAGCCTCTCACTTTGGCTTTTCATATTTAGGTTAACAGTGGTGATAGAATTTTGCCTATGCAGGGGGAGATTCTGCCAAGTTTCACAAAACTTCATCCTCAAGTCTTACAAAGTCCAACTATTTCACCTAAAACCATGGTTCCTTCACCTAATATACACAAACAAACACACAAAACAAAACAAAAGCCTTTCTAAATCTACTGAGATTGAGTCAACAGTGTTTTATCAGTAAATCTGCTAATTTTTTCTAAAGAGTTCTTAATAGGATAACTAGGCATCACCTATGCAAAATTGCCTTGCAACTGTGGAATGATGGCCATAATGTGGATATAAGCAACCGCTTTAAAACCTAGAAAGATAAGATAGAGGTCTGCCAATGACCTAATATACACAGAAATATAGATAAAGACGACACAGTTTATTAAAGATTGAAATATGAATCCCTTCAGATTTGATTCAGCTGCAAGCAAATAAAAGTAAACTAAAGACCAGTGGCCTGCCCCGCTTGTGTGGCTCAGTAGCTGAGCACTGACCTGTGAACCAGGAGGTTGTGGTTCAGTTCTGGGTCAGGGCACATGCCTGGGTTGCAGGCTCGATTCCCAGTGTGGGGCGAACAGAGGCAGCCAATCAATAATTCTCTCTCATTCCCTCTCCCTTTCTTTCTGAAATCAATTTAAAAAAAAAAGATCAGTGGCTTAAATAAGCTGAGCACCATCTTTTCTGTCCCACAGAACACAGAGAAGATTACTATTCTTAAACCAGACAGGTTCAACACCACTACTGTCTTCAGAATTCTGCATACTAAAATTACTAAATCTTAGAAAATCCGAAATGATCTTTTTATACAAAATCCTTAAGGCAAGGATTACTTCTACTTTCACATGCACATAACTAAGGAAGGTATTCCTCTCTTTCTCTGCTCTCCCTTCCCCATAAAGAATATCCTCAAGATGACTTGGCACTTCCATCTCTAGGCAGAAAATAAGTTGGCACAACTTATTTACAATTGTTTCTAAATTGTAAAGCACCAGAAAGAGGCCTTGCTACACTCAAAATTTTAATAAGTGGCCTCTGTGCATTTATTGCAATACCTAAACTCTTATCTTGCAAAATGATTCTTCAGTTCGTATTTTTTCTGTTCCCTTGGCCCTATAGAATTGAATTCATTAGTTCATTCATAATCTAAGATGGTGTTTGATTGTCTTCATATCAGTGACGTACTTGACATCATACCCAAGATGTGATCATTTTGATAAGAAAAATAAACATCTGGATGTTGAAGTGTCCAAAACAACTGTAGTGGACATCAGCTATTTTTAAGAGTCCAGAATATCTTCTCCACTCTTCCTGAGAAACAGAACCTATTCTTTCTTTAGGGAAGCTAATTTTCCCTACATTTGTGGCCCAGTAACAGTTGTTAATTGCTAATAGCATCTTTGTCTTTCACTCCTGGGAGGAGGGATGGGCAAACAGAGTGAACAGAATTTCTCTTGCATACTTATATCTTGTTAGAATAATACATTATAGAATTTGGAAGAAGCCAGCCAGTTTTTAGGCAGTATGTGGTCTAAATAAGATTATCTATATAAATTTCAGATTGAGATCTTCCTTGTTGTTCTTCTGCCCTTCCCAGTGTGTGCTATATTATTTCTTAGATTTTGCAAGTTGACAAGAATAGTAGCTTAAAGTAAAGATATAAATTCTTTACTTTACCTCTTCCTTCGTTTAGACTCAAATCATATATTTTCCCTCAACTTGTATTTCCCCATGCCTCAACTGTGGTTTGGGTCATATGAATCACTTTGACCAAACAGGAGCCCTTCTCAACCTTAGACTTAAGAGGCCTCCTGGATTCTGCTTAACATTTGGCCCTTCTGCCATCACCAAGATAATAATATGCTTGGGACAGCCTGCCCCCAAGGGGAAGGAGCAGAGCTGCAAATAAAGACTGAGACAACTAAGTGCAGCCTAGATCAGCCACCTGTGTGCTGGCCTTCAGATAAGTGAGTAATAATACATGAATGCTGTTTTAAGCCACTACCTGTTGGGGTGATTTGTTACATGGCAATATTAGACTAATACACTTAGATTCCTTTGCATAAATTATCTTTTACTCCCTCACAATATCCAGATTTCATTTCAGTTACTGGCACCCATAGAGCACAACTGGACACACTTCCCCACCAATTCCTTACTCTCTTGTTCATGACAGGTAAATTTAGCCTTTTGCCATTATAAAATATCCACATACCAAAGTAACCAAGTATTCCCATGGATATTTCTTATTTCTTGACTTCCCAGAATAACTTGGGATCATTGACTACCACATTTTTCTTGGCTTCTGGAATATCATACTCTTCCAATTTCCCTCTGACTTAATGAGCACTACTGTTCTTCAAAGTTTTGCCCTGGTTTCTTTTAATTTTATATCCTCTTTCTGAGTAATACCATTGATTCTTGTGGCTATAATAGAATTTACACACTGTTGATTATGAAATAAATGTCTTAAGTTCAGATAATAATCCTGCAATTGGGATCCATGACCTAAGTAATCCCTAGTTTAATTCCAAGCAGCATATCAGAGATACTGAGGCAAGCAGAACAATGGCTCCCCAAATGTCCATGCCCTGATCCCTAGAAACTATAAATACATTATATCCTACAAGGCAGTGACTTTGCAGATATAAATAAAGTTTTAGACCTTGAGATGGAGATAGTATCTTTGATTATCTTGGCAGACACCCCGCATTCTCACCGCACCTCCATCCCCGTCATTCATGACCCCAGGTAGCTGGTGAGAGGTCGCAGTCCCCCCCACCCAGGCATCACGGGAGGTTGGTCACTGCCACCCAGCCCCAGTTCCCCATCCCAGCACGGTTCGGGCGATCAGGGCCTGCCGACCACTGGTTGCTGTCTGTGGGGCAATTGGTTGGGGCTGGGCCCCTTGCCCAGCTCCCTCTGCCTGGGAGCCAGATGGCAGGCCCACACCCCGCCACCACCACTGGTCGCCACCTGCAGGGCAATCGGTGGGGCGATTGGGCCCCCGCTTGCACCCACCTTGGGCTGGTGCCACCCGCTCACCTGCTCCACCATCCCGCTGCTGTCCCACTCTCATTGGGGCCCATCAGGACTGGCAGCGCCACCACTGTCGCCCACTGCTAGCACAGCATCGCTGACGCCCACCATGGTCCACATCGCCCCCTAGTGGTCAGCACACATCATAGCGAGTGGTTGAACTTGCCTTCGAATGCTGGAAGCCAATTCCAGCATGGCAGCAGGGCTGAATCTGGGAATGGCTGATGGCATTTCCCCAAACCTGAAAATGGATGATTGTTTGCTGCCATGATCTACATTGCCTCCTACTGGCGAAACACCTGAACAGCCGTAGGCTTATTCTCCCCATTCTGACAATGGACTCAGTATACGAAACCCTGACCCTTTGAAGTGTATATCTCCGTCTTGCCTCAGCACAAATTGTGTTAATAAAAAGCATGGGGTCCTGAGACAAGGAGATCTTAGTTTCCTTTAAACTAGGCTCCTCTGACCCCCAATACCTTTCAAAATTATATTTCGTCTCTGGATTCCTATTTAAGCTATGCACAGCCTTCTCCAGATTGCTGAACCCTTCTTGATGCTGGAACAAGAACCCCTAGAGTCAAACTCCTGTTTGAGGGGACAGTTTACATATTAGACTTTTATTATATAGGATTATGCTATAAATTTTTTTAAATTCTATTTGCTTAATATCATCATCAAAGACAAACATGCCTATGTTATATTGTTTGATAGACTCACTTACATGCTATAAAATGAGAGCAAAGAGCTTAGCAAATCCACTAGTCTAAACCTTCCAATTGTGATGAAAAATTATAAAATATTACACAATGCATCCACCCAGCCAAAGCAAATCTGCAGTCCTTAGAATTATTCAAGGGACATAAATTAGAAGAGAAATATTATTTCAAGGCCACAGTTGTTAGCTATTTAGTGTCAATTTCAGTGAGAATAGGAGTGACATTTTGTTAAAAGCAAATATTATTTTTAAATTACCTTGACAATACACTGTCAATAAAGTTCTAAATTTTAGCTCAGCAGATGAAGCTGAGGAATAAATAATTATTGTCCCTCATTATTTTTATGTAATTTGTCATTTGAATGCTCAGTCAGTATTTATCACAACCACTACTTGTTATGAAATCTGGTGCAGTGAGTGTAGAACTCCCAGCATATGATACAGATCACTCTTTCCATGATCCAAACCTCCTGTCTTTCTTCTTCATGTCAGTGTCTCTCTAACTTCTAAATGTTCTTCTGTCAGCAATGTTATATATGGAAGAAGTCATCTCTAACTAGTCAAGTAACTCTGACACTTTAAGCCTTTTTGAGAACTTATAGGGTTCTTGGTTTAAAAAAAAATACTTCTTTTACATGTCCTTCTAAATCTAAAACAAACTATAAAATAATGAACATAATGGCTATATTTTACAAATATCCCTAGGCAAATAGAGAGTACATATTGAATAAAATTGAAATAACAAAGTAAAAAGTATTTCAGTCTAGCTGCTGCTCTAAAACCTAAATTTTATCACTTTTCACCTGGGGTCTTCTGAGTTTCTCTGTTATCAAATTTTGAGATAATGCAGATTAAGCTCTCAGAAACTATAATGTGTGATTCACTGAAATGTTTTGTATACAAACATTTCAGTGAATGTTTGTATGGCAAAGCTAGTGAATATACAGGATCCAAATATGCAATTATTGTGGTTAACATAAAGGCCATATAATTATAGGCTTGAAACACAGAAAAATAAAAATATAGATAAGTAAAATATATGAAAATTAAATTTTTCCTAGTTTCTAACATGTTAAGTGCCCAGTCAGTCACCGGTGAAAAACTGGCCCAGAAGACAAAACAGGCTGGGCGCTTAACGTACTGTTTGTTTTCCATGTAAAAATATACTTACTACAGTTAATAAAACATATGCACTTGACCTAGCAATTTCAATGTCAGATGAATAATAGAAATAAATATACCCAGTTTTATTGGTGTGTATCAAGACATTTGTGGTAGAATTATTTTGTGTAGCATAAATGAAATAACATATGTAGGGAATCTGATACAATACCTGGGACATTGTAGACCTCGAATAAAGATAATATTTCCCCCCTTCATACTCCTTTACATGTATTTATTACTGCATATTGAGCAGAGGGCTCATTCTTTGCAATATACTCAATGTCACTTTAGGAACATCTCCCCGCTTATACAAAGTTTTTGGCACAGTATGTAATTTATCCTTCAAACCACTGTGAAGGGCAAAAAGAAAGGAGTAGAACAAAGAGAATAAAAATGGGAAGCAAAGGCAATTATTTGATTTTTAAACTAACAAAAGGAAATCTAGGGCCACTGAGTGAGTATGCTGAGCAAGAGCCAGGATGGAAACCTCGTTTTACTGACTTTCAGCTCAACCCCTTTCCAGTTGGCTACACTGCACTAAATGAGCTCCTTGACAAAGGCATCTCTAAAATATGAAAAGATGCTAAGAGGGTGATTCATGGGGGGAAAATTGAAATTTCCTAAAGAACAGCCTCTCGTCATTAGAAAGTCACTTTCTAAAGTCAGCACTGCATGGCAGGGAGGCTTTTAGGGCCTTTCATTAACTTATAAATGAAAGCCAGAAAAGCAGAATGTGTAGAAAAGACCTGGAAAGTTTGAATGCATGGCAAACAATGAGGCAGTGAAAACCAGGTTTCTGAGAAAGGAAATCATTGGAAGAATGCCAGGGAACTGAATAATGCTAAAGTGGAAACTAAGAAAAAACCTGTAACTCCAACTGAAAAGCAATTAGATAATATAGAAGGCGTGTGTGTGTGAGAGCGAGAGCGAGAGAAAGAGAAAGAAGAGAGAGAGAGAGAGAGAGAGAGAGAGAGAGAGAGAGGGCACTGTATTTATACACTCACTGAGATGCAAACTTGGAAAATGCTATTTTTATCACTTCTCCTGTTTCTGTTTCTTTTTTCTTTAACTCATAATTTAACCATTAGGTAATACATATTAGTACTGTTATTGGTGGAAGTGAAGTTCTTGAGGTGCTGTGAGGAAAAGAATTTCTGGAGGCCCCCATGGGAGGATGGGGTTTTTGTGGAAAGCCATGTTGATTATTTAAAATTAAGGGGGTTCCTCTCCAAGGTCCCATCTCTGTCAGTCTGGCCATGGAAGAAGTCCAATGTGTTCAGAAGGGCCAGAATAAAGGCAACTTCCCAGAATTCCTGTTCCATATTAAAGTCCAGTCCAGTCCAGTCCAGCACCTGGCTAGCTTAGCTTGTGTTCCTAGCTGTAGGGCATTGCATGTGGGGTCCACACAACCATGGGCCATGTGTTATAATGTACCCTGCGAATCACAGAATGACACCTCAAGAAGTCGAATTAAAGAGTCACATTTATTGCAATCCGGGACTATGAGGGGCCATTCCCAAATCTCATAGTGATAAGATGGTGGCAAAACCAGACTTATATAGGCAAAGATCACAAAGGTATTGATTACATCTCAAGGTTTGGAATGAGGAACCTGGTTTGCAAAAAA
>NW_005360891.1:2065984-2071623 GCF_000412655.1 Myotis brandtii | reverse complement strand
GGCCACTAAAACAATTTAGGATAATTGTGCTGTCCTGTTTCCCAGGTACAGAAGAATGTGCTTCGATAACCAGTAAGATCACAATCAATGGGATAGTCACGTTACAATCAATAAGACATTCAATCGAATGGGATGATTTATACAATTCAGAAAATCAAAGTAACTTTTCTATTGTTAAGCCAAACAACAGGGTTAGAGTTAAACTCGTTTCAATCTGAGACGATTGCTACCATACTTCACATGCAGCTGCTTAAGGTCACATGGCTATGAAGAGAGAACAGCTGAGCACACAGGTAAGTGAGGTCATAGAGCAAGAGAAAGAGCTAACAAGAGCAAGCAAGAGAATGAGAAAAAGGGAACTCTATGTCTTGGAATTTTAACTTTCCAAGATTTTGCAAGCTTGATGGGGTCCACTCCCTAGCCAATCCATTGTTCCTCAGGTTATACTGACAGGCAAGCACCTTCCTTGTGAAACAGGAATTTTAGGGGAACATAGGCAGGCTTAGGAAATTTTTAGAATTGGGGTCCATGGAAAAACACAGGGCTACAGACTCGGAGAAGGTACATTTCCATAACACAAGGAAGCCAGGTATAGTTACATTTCCATAAGACAAGGGAACTGGAAGTAGCCAAGAAAGGTCTATATTTACAAAATAAAGAAGGAGGAAGGAAGCCCAGAAGGAATGGAAGGACTATGAGGAAGGAGGGCCTCAGGAATCACTATAGTAACCAATTCGAAAGGGAATATTGACCAATCAGAGGGGATATCAGGACACAGGAACTGCAGCCTTTATAAACCATGGAAACAGGAAGTCTGTGGGATCCTTTCCCCCTCCCCACCTGGGAGTCCATTCTGTGGGACTCGCACTCTGTAGTGGGAGTCTGTACTTGTTCTTCAATAAATCTCCACATTTGCCAGTGGACTCATTCTTCATCTCCAGTAGACAAAGGATCTGGTTCCAGTCCAAAAATTCCGTATCACCTGCATCACCCTGACTGCACTGGGCAAGTCCGTATTGTCCCTGCTCCCCTGAAGGACAATGTTGCGTTTCCCTGGAGTGTGAGCTGTAGTTTCCTGGTGAAACAAACAGGCTTCTGCTTCTGCTTCCTAGATGAATATGACGAGCAATGTCTTACTCTACCTCTATTCTCAACCTTCTATACATATTAACTAGTTAAGTATGATGATAATATTAAGAGTAAAGTACAACACAGAGGAAAATTTCCCTTAAGGATTTACATATTTTCTTTAAAAGAAAAACAAATATAAGCATATTTTAATGAACTAAATTATGAATGCAAATGTATAAAAATAACTAGTATGGTAATGCTATTCTAGTAATCATACTGTACATAAATTTACTGCCTTGAGTCCTCTTGATAAGATGGTGATATAAATGATTTTATAAAAACTTATTCCATCACTTTTCTCTATGAACTAGACCATTCTCAGGTGTTACCTAAATTGTCATTTTCCCCCTAAAATAATGAATTTTGTTATAAATATTATAAAGCAACAGAACAATCAACTGGTACAGGGAAGGAAGAAATTTTCTTCTACTTACAGGTTATTTCAGCTGGTCTGATCATTAAATCAATATGAATAGTTTAACAAGAAAAAATAAGCAAACTGATATATGAGAGGTTCAGAGACATAAAGTAAAATGAGATATACATGGCATCCTGAGCCAAGGATGAGGTAAGGTGCCTTAGGGCTTCAAACGGGAAGATGGCAATTTACAGGGCAATAATAGCAGACATTCACTAATTAGAAGTCTACCCTGCCATACAGATAGGTCTTTGAAAGTTATTTATTATAACTCTTACTGTGGGCAAGGCCCACAATTTAAATTATTGAATGGGGAGGTAATAGTTTCTCTCGAGCCTGCAGCATCTCAATTGCCTCCAGCTCAGAATAATCCACATGTCAAAGTAGCACATCTTGGGGAGGACTGTTCTGACCCCTTTACTGATCAGTATGTATTTGCTTTTAAAAAACTTAAAAATTTAAGTTTGGAATTTTAAAACAAAACTTTTCTGGAAACTTTACTATTCCTTCTTTTCTGGAAAGTATTTTTCATCACTCCCAAGAGTAATGCTAGTAAGTATCTAAACTCTGTATACCTACGTAATGCTTCTCTTCAAAATTTTTATTACAAGATTGGGCTTTGTTCTTAGCCTTAAGGTAGTTTACAGGTTGAATCAATGCAGAATTGGGTTTGGTAGAGTGATAACCTTCTGTCTAGTCTAAATAGAGCTACCAGGTGCTGATCAGCACTCCTTCCATTTCATCCCCTTGATTCTATGCACAATCTATGGAATTATGAGTAATTCTTTAATTAGTTGACTTTAGACTTTGAGAATGGACCTAAAAGACAAGTCTGCAATTACTTTGAATTACTTTAAATCTAGAGTATTTTGTATTGCTTCATGCTCAGTCACAAAAATTTCTCAAACCTGGTTTTGAACTATGGCTCTACCATTTTCTACTGTTTAATATTGCCAAAAAATAGTTAAGATTTTATCACTAAGAGAAGGTGATTTTCTATCAATTTCATTATGAAATAAGGCTAGAAAAATTCATGTCATATTATCAATGACTACATTAAAATCCTGTTGATAATTATAATTACATGGTCTTCAACAAGCACTTATCTCTTCAAAGGCCTTTCAAGAAGGGGGAGGGTGAGAGGAAGACATTCATCTTATTGTCACCTACTCCTGATTTTCACAGTCCCCCAAAATCAGTTATCTTGCTGAGAAATAAATAGAAATCTTCCCATTTTGTTCAATTAGACTATTCCCTGGAGTTACGAAGCAAGATAGCATTTGATGTTAGGTTTAAAAAACATGATCAAGGAATAGGATAGCAGTTACATTATGAAATATATATATGAACAATGTACAGACATTCTTAAAACAGCTTTTGCTTTGCTTTGATAGGGAAGATTCAAACAAATTGTCTAAAGACACATTTACAAAGATCTCATGAAATATAGTATAGATTTAGCTTTCTTTTCATTATAATATTTTTTTTACTTCAGCAAGAAAGGAAATACGGGCTTTTCTTGGCTTTGCACAAAATACCAAGAAGTATTACCGCCACTTTGTATAAACTGAACTAAAAGGCTCATTTGCTTGAGATAGCCAGGTAACTCCAGAAAATTACTTTTTCAGCTTAAATTGGCTGGATAACTGACTCAATTTTTCATTTTTTATCAGAGGTTGCACGTGTATAAGTGGGGTTTATTATAACTTATTGTATTTGTTAAGTTATTTTAACTTTCAGAAATGATAATAAGTTGAAAATATTAAACATTCTTGAACTGTTATTAAGGGGATAAAAGCATGCTACTGGGTTTCTTATTTACATTAATGATACATTCTACAGAAGTCTTTCTGTAACTAGTATATTTATAGCTATTGAGTAACTAAAATAAAATCATGAAACCATTGGAAAAATTCTGACTTTTTATTGGGTGACTGTTTGTTACCTATATATGATACAAAGACTTGTGTATATTATATAGGAAAAATTCTTTCATAAAAAAAGAAAAGTGGGAAAGTATTAAAACAGAAAAATCTAGTATTCACTTAGGAAGTTACATGCAAAAAATGAAATTGGAACACTTTTCCAACACATACAAAAATAGTTTTAATCAAGAAAATTTAAGAAACTAGCTATGACAAAGAAGTTCAATGATAATACACAAACATGGAAGAATAAGTAAAACTTCTTGCATGTCAAAATACATCTAATAGATAAGAAAACAGAGTAGGTTTGTGTTAAGAAAGTATTATCTATATAGAAATGTAAGCATTTGAACATATTACTACTCTAAAATATTTATGGCTTTAAGCTATCTAAAGTTGTAAGCTAATGCTTATATGCTTCTTTTGTTAAAATCTGTTTAACATTAAAAATAAAGAACAAATGAAAAGAAAAATTCAGTAAGTCATTAAAACATTCTTCAGCTCTGACTGGTTTGGCTCAGTGGATAGAGCATTGACCTGTGGACTGAAGGGTGGGTTGATGGGTTTGATTTCTGGTCAAGTGCAAGTACCTCCATTACAGGCTTGATCTCCAGACAGATTGGGGTACATGCAAGAGGCAACCAATCTATGTGTCTCTCTCACATTTATGTTTCTCTGACTTTTTATAAATACTAGAGGCCTTGTGCACAGATTTGTGCCCTGGTGGGGTCCCTCCTGCAATCTGGGACCCTTTGGGGGATGTCAGACTGCTGGTTTCTGCCCGATTTCTGCAGGCCAAGCTGAGGGACCCCACTGGCGCATGAATCTGTCCCCCAGGCCTCTAGTATGCATTTAAGATCTTTGGTAATCTCTTACTGCCCTTCCCCCCACCCCTTCCATCTGAGATTCATCAGTCTGTTCCATGTTTGCATGCCTGAGCATTGAGCATTTGCCCCCTGGTGGTCAGTTCATGTCATAACTACCGGTCAAATGGTGGAACAGCTGAATGGTCGCTTAGGCTTTTATATAAATAAATATGCATAACCCATGAACACAGACAATAGTGAAGGCCTGGGGGGATGGGTATGGAGTAGAGGGGGTCAATGGGGAAAGTATCTATAATACTTTCAACAATAAAGATAAATTTTTAAAAAATTAAACTTGATTTCCTCCTGTTAATCTGTATCATGTCAATTTAATTCTTAGACCAGCCAAAATAACCAATATGGGTAGGGATATTTTTAATCCCAATGTAACATATTTGTTGAAGAGAACAGGTTACATGTCCTGTATAGCTTTATAGTCTGGATGTTTTTGGTGCATTTCTGCAATGTCATTTAACATGTTCCTTTGTATTTTATTTTTGTTGTTGCATTTCCTATAAATAGATAGTGTTATCAAAAGGGCTTGATTAATTTTAGATTTATTTTTTGGAAAGAAAACTTTATATAGATTTTGCATAGGTATTTTGTTATTTCCATCAGAAGCAAATAATGTCATGAATATTAGTAGTCATTTATAATCATTACCTAGATACATTTACTTAGGAGGGGATGCAAAATCCTGACTTCAGAATATTGTTATTGCTTCTTTTATTAACTATAATATTTGTATAAGAAGAAATCTATACTTATCTAATGGTTACTTTGAGATAAATATAGAAAAGGGAGGATAAAATGCTGGATTTTTTACTTCAATTGTCTGTTTTCAAAATAATGAATTTGTATATTAAACATTTTCTGAATGTAGCCCTTGAGAATTATATTTTATTTAATTTTTGTTATTTAATTTTAGCTTTGTTTATGTGTTATTATGAACTCATGGAATTAAAATATCCACTGCTGTTATTTTTCCTGGTGATGCTCAAATTCCCTCAACCTGAACTTTTGGGAGCCTTTTTAAGTTGACTTTTAAAGCGTGTGCCAGACATGACAGAGTTTTTGAGACTTTATTTTCTGGTATAATGATATATTCTAGGATCATTTCTTGCCTGAGATGTGGAAGTTGAAATTACACCAAGTTCCTTTAAGTGGGAAATGTCTTTTGTCAACTGTAATGTGGGCAAGAGGATGAATATTCCTAGTTTTGGCTATTTTTTCTAAGTCTTTTTATTGTCAGAACAGGAAACGTGTGTGTGTGTGTGTGTGTGTGTGTGTGTGTGTGTG
>NW_005360891.1:1976332-2064978 GCF_000412655.1 Myotis brandtii | reverse complement strand
GAGGGGTCCCAGACTGCGAGAGGGCACAGGCCGGGCTGAGGGACCCCCTCTTCCCCCCCCGAGTGCACAAATTTTTGTGCACCGGGCCTCTAGTCTATAGATATAAAAGGCTAAGCAACTGTCTGACCGTCCAACCAGTAGCTATGACATGCAATGACCACCAGGGGGCAGATGCTCTAGCCAGTAGCTATGACGTGCAGTGACCACCAGGGGGCAGATGCTCAACGCAGGAGCTGCCCCCTGGTGGTCAGTGCACTCCCACAGTGGGAGCACCGCTCTGTTGACAGATAGGTGGCAGACTCTGGGCTCAGGACTGGTGAGCACAGCTGCAGTGGCACAAGCCTCTCCCATGGACGCTCCCACTGCACGCCTGAGCAGTGGCAGAGTCAGGCACAGGGGGGTCAGGATAAACGAGAGCAGTGTGGTGCCCAGCCCTGGCTCAGGCTCCACCCCAGCCGTCTGCAGCTTCCTGCACTACTTCGTGCTGTACGGGATCGAAGTGGACAGTGGGCTGGAGCCCAACGAGCTGGAAGGTAAGGCTAGGCTACAGCAGCACGGAGGACCACTGATCCCCACAGCCCAGGCCGAGGGGCCTCTAGTATAATTATAAATGCCTTGTAAAATATGAAGATGGTAGACATATCCTTTGTTAACCTTGTGGCTGGGTTTTCAACTTATTAAAATTATTTAATGACCTTTACCAATAGAAAAATTAATGGACACAAAAATGTGTGGTATATTTTAGATTATATATGTTTGGAAATATAATTTTATGTACTCTTGAAAATTATAATAAATTATCACAATAAAAAGCATAATGAGAAAATGTCACTTGGCCAGCAGTATTCCATTTCCCTATCACCCATTACTGTATACAGAGTGATCAGTGTATCACCCCAATGTGAAAATAATTTTCTGTTTTTATAATATTATTTTCTGAGTTAATAAGGTCTTCATGCTTTTAATCTTCAGTATTGACAATAGAAGAGTTTACAAAGCATATATTTTTGCAAACATCTACTGCTAGAATTTACTAAGATCCAAATGAGGGCTTTGTAAGTACTGACCTGAGTAGTGGTCTAGAAGTGCTTATTTAGGACATACTATTATGTCTCATTGTTTATTGTAAATAAATATGCAATTTAAGAGCTAATTCTGGTGCTTGATAAGTTCAGGGCTTCTGAGATACTGCAACTGCATATGCTAGAAGTCCTGCGTTTATACGTATTTGCTAATCATTACTAAAACTTGGTGCAGGGTAAGAATTGTTTTGTCTGGCTATTTAGTCTATGTGATGACACAAATGCAATAAAAGAAAATATATTTCTGATTCTTACTCTGTGTATAATTTGCTCTCTTGGTCAGATATTTCAGCCTTTATATGCCAGTTACCATTGTATTATATTTTGGTCTTCAGATTCATTTTTCCAACTTTCCAGGATAGCCATAATTCTGATATTAACTTATTAGTTTATAGCTTATTAGTTAACTATATCCCATTACAATTCTAACATGGCTGATAAATCAGTTGTCATTTTGTAATTGCTAAAACATGACAAATATTTTAGATTTCATCAAAACCAAGACTGTCTATTTTTTTTAATAAAACCTAGATGACATAATTTAGAACTATTCAAACTGGAACCCTGAGTAGACCTGCTTTCCTATAAATCATATTCAAGGGCAAGAAGCCCATTTCCCCTACTTGTCCCCTACTATGTCTTCTTGTCTATTACAATGAATTTTTTAGCTAGTCTCAGGTCTCAAGGAAACTATTTTCAAAGTATCTGACAACCATAGGAGTGAGTACTTTAGAACCAAGGGATCTTTCCTTTAGTTCACTGATTCTAGGGACTATATACACCCCCTTTAATAATATGCAGCAGCAAAGATAAATGTCATTTAAATTTAACATTTCTGTTAATATTTCCATAGCCAAATACTTGTTTCTCATTTTAATATTTCTAGAGCCTAAACTGTTGTTCACTGCTCTGTTCTCAGTGTCTAAAAGAACCTGGTAGAGAGAAGATTCATACACAAGTGAAATAGTAAATGAATATTTAATGAGATATTCAAACCTCTTAACAAGGGGTGAGACATAGTCATAACATAAATTTCAAAATTACCATGTTAAGTTTCTCAACTGGGATACTGATTATGAGCTAGGACATGTTAAACAGTAGACAAAGTTAGAAATATATTATCTAGGTCATTTATTTCTGATAAATGATATTTGATATCTCTCCCATATTATTATAACAGAATAAAGTGTTATCAGGGAAACTGGGGTGTCATTTTCTCCACTGGGTGCTTGGGGTGGATTCTTTGCAATATCTCCAGTAAAGTAAGTTGCTGACACTCTCATGGGAGGTTGACTGATTTTTATTTGCATGGAATTACATCACTGGATTTCCGAAGTCCCATTCCAGTCACAGAAGTGTACCTGGGGTTTCAATAAAGCTAAAAGCAAAGCCAATGTCCTGAGTTTCTGTTCCATGTAGCACCTGGTCCAATTCAGCATCAGGCTGGTTACAGTCCATTAGTTCATTGTGTGCAGGGTCCACATGGCAATGGGACATGTGGACGAATTCAGGAAAGCAGGAGCAAGAGAGTCCTGCAAGCCAAGAATCAAGCACAACACCCAGAAGCAACGAAGAGAGGGGAGTCTTTTGTTTAGGAAATTAAATATCCCATCATTCCTGTTCTTGCAGCGGCCACCCCTATTTTATTGTGCATGCATTTATTCTGCTCCTTGTCCAGTCCCTCTCCCCAGTGATTTGCAGGGAACAGATCTGTGGCTCCCTGGGGAGTGTAAAGCTTTAACTTCCTGGGGAAGCTGAAGTGATTTGCAGGGAACAGATCTGTGGCTCCCTGGGGAATGTAAAGCTTTTACTTCCTGGGGAAGCTGCCCAAATGACATGCCTATAATATTTGGCCTTTCCTTTGCTCCCTTTGTATTAATAATAACTAGGTGAATTACAATGTTATCAAAAGCAATAGCCCAAGATTTGCTAGATAGGTTGCAAATTCATGAATCACTGTTCAGGCTTCCTTTACTATCAAGGAATGTCTGTTCAGTTTCCAAAAGTTAAAAATTGCACACTGCTTTCAACAGCTAGGTCCTCCAGAGGGTTTTAAGAATACCCTTCTCTGCTCATTTTTTTAATTTTTATTTTGCTACTTTCATTAATTGAAGCAACTACTCATACAGCCTTTTCTTTCCCTAACTACCCCTCTCATACCACATCCACTTGCAAAATAATAGGCCACATTTAAATTGAAACAAATTTCATAGGTAGTAGCATATCAAGCTTTTCTATCAATTTTTCTTACTGGCACATCAACTGTGATCATTTCCAATGTGGTCTAAAAAATTCTTTTTTTTTCTCCTCACTTTTATGATATAGCAGTCTCATCTTGTGGTCATATAAAGGATACACTTTTAAAGAGCATTATGATTTGAATATGAAAAACTATGTAGCAATAAGTTTTAGTCCCATATTTTTTCATTCTGATCATTGTTTCCTTCATGATTCTGAATAACACATATGCACATGAATGAAAAGCTTTCACACAAGAGTTACAGCCCTTGCATCAGGGCCTACTACTAGCTAAGTTATATGGTTTTTACTAAGAGCACAGAGGCAGAACAATTTTATGACAACTAATTGGTTATCACTATCTATATAATAAAAGCCTAAGCGACCATTACGGCAGAATGACCAGAATGACCGGTCGCTATGATTCGCATTGACAACCAGGGGGCAGACGCTCAGTGCAGGATCTGCCCCCTGGTGGTCAGTGTCTCCCACAGGGGGAGTGCTGCTCAACCAGAAGCTGGGCTCATGGCTGGCGAGCTCAGTGATGGTGGCGGGAGCCTCTCCCGCCTCCACGGCAGCACTGAGGAGCAGTGAGCTGAGCGATAAGGAGCAGCGAGCAGGTGGGCAGGAAGGAGTGAGGGGTCCCAGACTGTGAGAGCATGCAGGCTAGACTGAGGGACCCTGTGCCCCCAGTGCATGAATTTTGTGCACCAGGCCTCTAGTAACATATAAATGATTTGAGTCATTTTCAATTTTGTCAGCTCTATTGCTACTAGTTCAAGTAACTTTCAGGATCTTGAGACTACTGTAATATCCAATGAATATCAATGGAGAAAGAGATAATATTAATATCTTTTTTATTGTTTATAGGCAAAAATGTATTCCTTTTACTCATTTCATTAAGCCATCACCAATATTTTAGATATGAATAATTCTACCAAAGTAATAAAATAAGTATTTTGGTTCTCTCTGTTCTTTTCTTTTTCCTTTTCTTCTTGTTATTTTATGTGGAAAGTAAAATATTCTTCAAAACAGAAACATCAGTTATCTAAATTACAATACAAATACTGATCTATTAATAGTTTCCTACCTATACTAGGTGATAGTTCAAAAACCATGGAAGTAATTTATCACATTGACTTTTTGTTAACTGATCTGTAAATGTTATCATCCTGTGTGCTCATGTATTTGCACACAATAGAGTTAGTCTTAGATTTAAGGCACTTAGCAAAAAATATGTCCAGGAGACTGTATAGTTTCTGCTTGCAGCAGAGAGAAACTTAAAAATAGTATTTGGATCAAAGAAGGGAATATCTGGATATGAAAACTCTCACATTTATTATTTTTGTCATTATCATTGCAGTTGTTATGTTCAGTGATAAAATCAGTATCAAATAACCAGTATGTTCAATTTATTATTTTATTAATATGCACAAGTAAAGAATTAATATTTTTTCTTGTAGAATAGTAAAATTATTTTGGAATTAGTCTTATAATTTTCTTATTTCAATATATCCTCCTTCACCCAAAACTGTGCCCAAATTTTCCTAAGAAAATCTAAATAATCATATAATATATTTTATATACATTTAGGAAATGAGTTTTCCCTAATTTACAAAGAAGTACTGGAGACTGGATGTTGTAAATTCTTCTAAGATTTGACAAAACAAAGTTTCAATTTTTTTGCCTCAGTATGGGTTTTTATTGTATCTACCAACAAAATGAGCCAAATTATTTTTCATTTTAATCTCATAATGTTTAAAACCTAGAGAGTAGATAATGTAGTCTTTTAATGGGAGATTAGACAGTGAGTAGATTTTTTATATCAGAGAACTCAAGGGTTTAAGGCTAAAGCTAAGATAACATCGTAAGTTGAGAAAACAACAAATGATATCAACTTTCTGTCCTGGCAAACAGTATTCAACAGCATATTTTTTAAAAAACTGAACACCAAGTGCAAGTTGGATTTATTTCTTGAATAAGAGGATACTTCAACTTATGAAAACTGATCAGTCTAATATACCACATTAACAGAATGAAGGGGAAAAAAAACATATGATCATTGCCATGATGAAGAAAAAACATTTGACAAAACCCATTACTATTTCATGACAAACACACTAAAAAACTAAGAAGGACACAACCTCAATGTAATAAAACCATATATAAAAAACCCATACCAAACTTTATACTCAATAGTGAAATATGAAAATCTTTTCCATGTAGATTAGGAGCAAGGCAAAGAGATCTGCTTTTACTACTTCTATTTAAATACTTCCAGCCGGAGAAATTTAGCAAGAAAAAGATAAAAGGTAACCAAATTGGAAAAGAAGTAAAATTATCTCTGTTCTCAGATTATATGATATTTTACACAGGAAACCCTAAAGATTCCATACATACTGAATTTACCAAAGTAGTAGGATGCAAAGTCAACCCTCAAAAGTGAGTTTGGATAATCTGAAAATAAAATTATGGATAATCTGAAAAAAAATTACAAAATCAATTCTATTTAAAATAATATCCAAAAGAATTAATACTTATTAGGAATTAACTTAGGCAAGAAGGTGAAAGTCTTATACAATGAAAACTATAAAACATTGCAGAAAGATATGAAAAAAGACATAAATAAATGAAGACTTATTGCCCATCAACAGGACAATGAATAAATCAATTTTGCTGTATTCACAGATTGGAAAATTATACAGTGATGAAGTAGAACAAATTACAGCTACATATAATATAATGAATAACTTTCACATTCATAATATTGAGTGAAAGAAATAGGACAAGTTCCTTCTGTAGGATTCCATTTTATACAAATACTTAATTTATGTAATTATAGAGAAAAACAAAGGAGTGACATGTAGTTAGGATCATAATTAGTCTTGGGAGAAGAGGGAAGTTTGTCATTGGAAATGTGCAAATTCTAGACGCCTGAGGCATAAGCGAAGTTTTATGTCATGCTTAGTTGCTGGTTACATGGGTACAAGCTTTATTTTTTAAATTTAAATTCTTTATTGTTCAAAATATTACATATGTCTCCTTTTCCCCCATTGACCTCTCCCCAGCTGCTCCCACCCCCCAGCACATGCCCTCACCCCCTACTGTCTGTGTCCATTGGTTATGCTTATATACATGCATACAAATCCTTTGGTTGATCTCTTACCCCTACCTACCCCCATCCTTCCCTGCCTTCCCTCTGAGGTTTGACAGTTTTAAAGAAAATGTTAAACTCTAAGTTTTCTTTTCTTTATATAATTTTTATGTATGTGTTATTTTTCACACTTAAAAGCCAACTTAATAAAGGGGATATTGAAAATAGAATAAAAAACAAAAAAAATTATAAGAGAAAAGCTTAGAAATAGAACAGATGAAAATTAAATGTATAATAAGAGCACCAGAATGATAACAATAAAAGAAGGGGAAGATTAAAGATTATTTATTCCCATTAAAGAAAGTTATAAATCTTTCAGTCAAATTGCCAATCACAAAATGAGTCTAATCCCAGCTTTTGCCTTGGTACAGGGCTTCTTAAAAAGAAAACAGAAATCAGCCCAAGAAAGTGCAGGCACTAATAGATAGTGAGAGGCTGAAAAAGGAGTACCACAACACACATTCTTTCTGGTTACCTATAGTAATAGAAGATTAAGAAATTCTTGGTTATTCAGGGAGGTGGGAGGTGGTTAGAGGGACCTGCCTGAGATTAAATGACAGTACTAATCAAGCAACAATTTTTAAGTTCTCACTTCTTTTATTCCATCTTTGGATAGATCAAAACCTTGGGATAGGTGACACAGATAAATATTAAACAACACGGAGTTTGTAGTTGAATTTTTTTGTATTGAATGAGAATGAGATTGGTGGTTAGGAAGTTTCCAGGTGATTTTTTATGAGTTGATATCCGGCACAAGGTAACATTTTTAAAATATAATTTTGTTGAAATAGCTACATTGATGACATGGTTATAAAGGATATGAAAATATGCCACCCCAAATATACCATTCTGTCTGGCATAAGGATTAATATGAGCTTAAGACATCTGAGAATCAACAAATGCAGAGACATTCTCTAAACTCCCCTTATCTGCCAGAAAACAAATCCTCAAAAAAAAAAACACCCAAAAAACAACAACAAAACCAAAAAAACCCTCAATTTTCATACCCCCCTCAGAATTTTATCAACCAGAGAAGACTGACTTCTATCACAGAAAAGATGAAAAATTCATACCAAACCAAGACAAACTATCGTATTTCCCATCTGTTATCCTAAGAACCCATTTTTGTTTCTTAACAATCATTGCTCTCTCATATATAGCTTTCTCCCAGTCCCTTTCTCCTATTAAAATTAATAAATTTGTGTACATTTCTCCTATTAATTTGTTGTTTGTTTAATTCACCGGCCCCAGCTACTAAACCTAAGAAGGTCTTCTACAGTTAAGATCTCTAAAAATTGGTAAACAACCAACCAAACAAAAAAATGAGTAAACCCTTAACATCAGTAAGTGATAAACCATTGGTATGAAAACTATGCATATAAATTTTGTTTGTATTTGTAATTTTTTTCTGAATAATTCTGTAAAAATAAATACTGACAGCACATTTTTCAAAAAGTATATTTTACTGATTTTTTACAGAGAGGAAGGGAGAGGGATAGAGAGTTAGAAACATCGATGAGAGAGAAACATCGATCAGCTGCCTTCTGCACAGCCTCCACTGGGGATGTGCCCGCAACCAAGGTACATGCCCTTGACCAGAATCGAACCTGGGACCTTTCAGTCCACAGGCCGACGCTCTATCCACTGAGCCAAACTGGTTAGGGCCTGACAGCAAATTTTGTATTACTTTTGCTTTATGGAATAATGATAGTTTAATCTAATTATTTAATCTTAATGATTAATTATTCCACAAAATAGGAATTTTATAGTATTTATGGAAATTTAGTTTTATCTGGCTTATGCTAAATCATTTTTTTAAATTATGATTGAATTAACCATATGCTAAAAGCCTTAAATAACACACTAATTGTATGAAAATATTGTTTGTTCTGGAGGCTTCTGAGAATTAAACCCAAGAGGCAGCTTTGAAGAAAGAAGACCGCCTAAACTTCTATTAACATTAAACATAGCAAATGTCACTGAGTCCTGGCAGTAATTTAGTCCATTTTCACTAGTGAGTATTAATACCCTGAATACAACTTTAAACACTTTCAGTTGAGCCTTTCAAATCTGAATTTGTCTGTGTCTATTCTAAATTCCAAAATGTCCCTTATCTACATTAATTTTTACTTCACTTTATATTCAATCAATATTTTAAAATTGATTGAGGTCAATTAATTGTGGGGAGCTTTACTATTTCCCCCTTATGTTGTTTTGAACAAAAATCTTAGTGATTCTAATGTAATACGACATAAAAAATATTTTAAATTCATTCCATAAACATTAACTTTTAGCTTTTTATTAATCTCTTTTAAAATAGTTCAATTCAGTGGGGATATTTAAATATTTTAAAATATCAGATCATTGATTAATATTATTCTTAAAGAGGTTAAAATTTCCATCTTAATGGCCTACAAAACAAAAGCTTGCAACACCACTCTATGAAAAAAGTCTTGCTAGGGGCAAGGATTTTTTTTTAATTCGTGTGCTGTGATTATTTTTGTCCCTTGCTCTTTAAATTTATTTCTCAACAATTTTTGAGGCAGAGCTTTTAAAATTGTGCACAATTCTTCCATAGCAGTGGAGCGGTATATTCAATGTATATCTAGGATCCTGTAAAAAACTACCTCAGAATATAGGTTTTGTAGGGCTCATTTTCAGTAAGATTGGTCTAACTTGCTGCTTGAAACTGACAATTCTGTGCCTAATTGAGCATGCAGTTACACTTGAACACATTCTAGCATTTTCTGTGAGTATCTTAGGCAGTATAAACCCCTAGGGCATTGAGCAGGATAGGAGCAATGTAAGGAAATCTGGCAAAACCCTGTATGTCTTCATTGAATTTCCACTCTAGTTATTACTCCCATTCTATATTTTCTGCCTTTTTTTATATCTGTGTGTTATTAATAAAAAAGCAATAAAGTGAAGACTAATAATAAAATGATATCTTCTATTTGCAGAATAAGTATTATTGAAGATTTATATCTTCCCATTTATTTTCTCATTGTTTAAATTTATAAGATGGACTCAGAAGTTGCATATAAAATTTGGTGAATTTTTCAGGCTCTTGAGTATTAGGTAGCAATAACAGAATTGTTTTCACATGAGACTTCATAAAAGAATGGGAAGTTT
Organism: Myotis brandtii; assembly: GCF_000412655.1. Taxonomy (NCBI): domain Eukaryota; kingdom Metazoa; phylum Chordata; class Mammalia; order Chiroptera; family Vespertilionidae; genus Myotis; species Myotis brandtii. Next base: position 2,055,372 of record NW_005360891.1, on the reverse strand, counting down.
TATTTCAGTTTTACTCCAGGACTAACAATCTGAATCTATGTGTCATTTGACATTTAGGCTCATTTATTTAGTGTAAGTTGCAAAACCACAAAGCAGTTGATTATTCTCTTCAATCACTTTGATTAAATGTTTTAATTCACTGGAAGAAAGTTATAATAGCTATTAAACTCTTCCGTACATATTTAGTTACTTTAAATTTAAAGAAAAGAACTGCTCATTAAACTTGCACATTTAATCACAAACAATACCCAAAATGTCATGAAATTTCACTAAAATGTATAATAATATAAAAATAACATAAATCCTCATGGATACAAAAAAAGAGGGATGGGATGAGAATAGATGGGAGATATCAATACATTTTTGTAAGGTAGAAAGGAGATAGATAATTGGTAACTGGCTTATCATGGTAAGAAATGCTTCAGTGCCCACAGAAGGCAATAGCAAGGAGAAGCAGGCTGATGCTTTCTGCAGAATCCCAGAAAAGCTCAGCAATGAGTATTACTAAAAACCTTAAAGGTGAGGATAAAGTGTGCTTACCACATGGATCATAGCATGAGAATCTGTGAAAAAAGCAGCTAAAACACTGTCTCCACCACCTCTGCTACAAATTCATTGAGCTACTCCTTAAATACTGCTCATCCACCCTCCTAGAAAGTAAGTAAATTATTCCTTAATAACAATTCATCAAAATAAACTTAGAATGCAGGGAAATTAGGGGCAAAAATAGAAGTGTTTATAGGAGTGCCTTCATATTACATGGTGAGATTATTCAGACTAATTTTATTTTTTGGCTATTAGCATATTAATCTAAGGCAGAAAAATTAGAGATTCTTCTGGGTAAACCAAGTGGAAGAAGATAATTCACCACCTGCCAACCCCTGGGAAAAAAAAAGCAAAACTAAACCTTGAAGAGAATTGCAGACATTGCAGGATTTTCAAATAGAAGGGCTACTCAGGAGGTTGTGAAACTTTTATTATAAAGGCCAGATAGTACAAATTTTAGATTTTGCAGTCTATAAAGCAAAATAGAAGCTATTATACAGTTGCTTACATAATACAAGAGAAAAAAATCCCACAAAATTTGAATCCTGTATAATTTTATTAACCAATGTAACCCCATTAAATTTAATAAAAATCCATATATAATAATAATTATATGTGCATACAAGGGTGGGACAAGTAGGTTAATAAAAATATAATAATTAATGAGTAAAATAATAATACAAGAATAAACTGTTTCACATATTCACAACTACTTTTGCTAACCTCTATAGATATAAACCTACTTTTGCCAACCCCTATAGATACATAGTCTATATAGTGAGAAATGGAGCCATTTGAAAATAGAGCTAGGGCAGCTATTCCAGAGGCACTGCCTTACCTGTCTTACTCCTGAAACCTTTGGAAAGACTGAACTGGGCAAAATATTCTGTGGAGTGAGCCAAACTAACATTGTATTCCAAACAACAGGAAAGCAGACCCCTGACCACCAGGACAGATGCTTATGAACATTCTTTAGAATTCTTACCACCATGGGTAGCTAAAGAGCAAGTTAGCTTATTTGCACCAATAGAAATTCTTTCCTTAGCTTATTAGCACCAGTAGAAATCCCTTCCTTGTGTAATTATTTATGTAATTACAATTAAGTGTAATTATTTTTCTCCCCTTTCTCTAAAAGCCCCTGTCTTCACCCCATAATCAGAACACAATTTGGGTTTCTGTCTGATCTCTAATAAGCGCTTGTTGCCTTTCACTTCGGCTATTGTTTTTAGGTTAACAATATTTTTGTAATGCCTGTCTACTAATGAAAAGAATAGAATTCATTTTTTTTGGGGGGGGATATATTTCTCTATCATTCAAATCTACTGCAAAAGTTCATCTTATACTAATATGCAATGACATTTTATGTATTTCATTTTGAAATTGTTATTTTACACAAATAGGTTCTGCCAATTAATGATATCAATCTATAAGCATATGATCTTTAGAACTTTTATTCTGAAATAATTATACATTCACAGGAAGTTACAAAAAGAGTATAGAGAGCTCCTGTGTACCTTTCTTCCATATTCTTCCTATAGTAACATTTTACTTAACTAAGTACCATGTCAAAACCTGAAACTTAAACAGATGCTCATATACCACCAGTGTTACATGCATTCACTTGTGTGTATGTATGTTTATCTGTGTTGTTCTATACAATTTCATCATCTGTATAGATTTGTGCAGCTACCTACACAATCAAGATACAGAACTGTTCCTTCACTTTACAGTACCCCTTATCTCCCTTCACTCCCCTTGTCAACTCCTGCTAATCTCTAATCCATTCTCTGTAAATGTGTCATGTCAACAATGTTACATTAATGGAATTATAGATGAAAATAAGTAGTTCTATGAACAATAACCTCACAGAGTGATCTGATCATAAATTCCTAGTGGGCAGGCCAATAGAATATTATTCAGCCACGAAAAAGAAGGAAATCCTTCCATTTGTATTAACATGAATGGATCCATCTTTAAGGGCATTATGTTGAATGAAATAAGTCAGACAGAGAAAGACAAATATAATACGATCTCACTTATATGTGGAAACTAACATGCTAACTCATTGAAGCAGAGAGTAGAACAGTGGTTGTGAGCAGATTGAGGGGGGGTGGGAGATGACTGTTAACAAGTACAAACCTCCAGTTATGAGAGGAATAAGTTCTACAGATGTAATGTACAGCATGGTGAATATAGTACTATATTGTGTACTTAAAATCTGCTATGAGAGTAAATTGTAAATTATCTCATTATAGCAATAGCAACAAAATGGTAACTAACTGAAGGATGTGTTATCTAACATTATTGTGCTAAACATTTTACAGTATATACATGTTTCAAATCATCACATTGTACGCCTTGAAGTTACACAGTGTCATATATCAATTATATCTAAAGAAATCTGGAAAAAAGAAAAGTATTAAAAGATATAATCATTTCAATGTTACAGAAATCAAGATCTGCTCAGGAAAAAGATCTTCCCATTGATAAAGGAAGCCCATTGGGATTAGAGTAATTTAAATGAACAGAGATTGTCTGATTTACATAGATTGAATCAAAATATAGAGTTGTATGGACCAATCCATTTCCAATTCTGTATCCATACTTTTTCCATTACATACCATCAAAATAAACCAACCATCAAGAAAATAAAACAAAACAAAAAAACAGTTAAGCTTTATTGCCACTGATAAGAAGTCCTAGCTTTCCAATGCAAATTTCCCTAACAATTTAATACTTGAATTAATGCTTAGTTCGATTCCGTAAGTGTAGCAATACTGAATGACTGATGAAGCATGGATCCATCAGAAAGCTTTTAGGACACAAAGGATACAACTACTTGAAGAGGAAGGATTGGAAATAAAAGTGTGAAGAAACAGTTTTCAGAAAGTAAAGACAGTCACTGTTAGAAGTGTATATTTTAGAAAAGAAATGGGGCTCTTCTGTATTTTAGGTGAAGAAAAGGAAATGTGAAAATTTAGAGACATTTTAAGAAAGAGATTAAGAAATTTGAGAAATTATATCCAGTGCCTATCATAAACATGGCCCTCAATGCATACTTACTGAATTATTCCAATAGTAGGTGCTATACATTTCAAGAAGTCAGACAAATAATAGTAATGAAGAATTACTCTCTACACCAATAAAAGAGAAAGATGCAAATTGACCATAGCTTCGCAACACTCACCAGCCAATCAGGAGTGAGTATGCAAATTAACCCAACAAAGATGGCAGGTTAATTTGTATACGCAGGTGCCAATTAGCCAGGGGCGGGGCGGGACACTTGTGTCGTCACCATGGCAATGACACAGGTGTTCTGCACCACCCCAGTCACTCCGGGCCTCTGGGCAGCGTGGGAAGGCGGAAAGGTGGCTCTGGGCTGGAGCAAAGGCAAAAAGGCAGCTCCGGGCCCAAGTGAAGGCGGAAAGGTGGCTCCGGCTGGAGCGAAGGCGATGCCGGCAGCCTGGGGAAGGAAGACCCATTCTTGCACGAATTTTCGTGCATCGGGCCTCTAGTTTTTAATAATTTTGTTTTTAAAAATACATATATTGGAACATAGATGCACATTCTATATGGTGTGTTTTCATCATGTAATTATTAGTGTGTCCATGGTCAATTAGGCTTTAGTTGGTGACCCAAGGCCTCACTGTTTGCCTTTTAGCAGCTACATAATTTTTAATTTGTAATGAATAGATGAGTAACAGCATCTTTGTGACTTATATAATAATGCACAGGGGTGAAATTTGACTTCATTTTTGGTTGTTGTTATTTGTTTTATAACTAATTGAATAGTATGAGAAGGGGAGAGAGAGAAAGAAATAAAGACCTAATGATAAAGAATGGAAGAGGGCAAAAGAACCCAATGCTATAGAAGAGGTTTTGAGAAACGTCCTTAAACATAAACTTAAACATAACTATAGCAGGGGTCAGGTTCCTATACTGTAATATGTACTTACTGATCTTGATGAATATGGAGTGTAAGAAACTGAGGAGATGTGAAAAGAAATTAAAGAGAAAAAATAATTGCATAAGCAATTCATAAACAGAACTTATTTGAAATTTCAAGACTTGTATGATTTGACTTTGGATGGTGGGAACACAAAGCAATGTACAGATCATGAATCATAGAAATGTACACTTGCAAGATGTAATCAATGTCACCCCAAGAAATTTAATAAAATATTAAAAACAAACAAAACAACAAAAAGTTGTATTTCTATAAAAGGATTTAAACCTTAAATGTACATCAACATTATATAAAATTTTAAACCTATAAAAATGTGTCTCAAGCTTGAAAAAGTATTCTTATAAACAATTAAGTAGAATCAATGGTTTCACTATGTTAATTTAATTTGAAAATATTTTATGTGTAAAATAAAAACTATCCTTTTAACCTTGCTTCTATGATAATGATATTTTTTTCTTATCAGATTATATGAATTGCATTCTTCCCTGTTATTATAAACATATCTAATCTCACCTTTCTTCTCTGAATATAAAATGCAAAATTGGATTTCCTGATATTAAAAATAAATTTTATTGACCTTATACAGTGAATATTAATCACTTGTGTGCAGCTCTTGGCATCCAAAATTTAAGATCCAGTGAAGTGACTTACACTGTCATGGTGTTATTAATTAGTACATTCGCTCACTCATTATTCATCATGGCCTAAAGCAGTTTTGATCCTCAACTGTTCTCCCATAGCTGAATAGTTTGGCTAATTGGGGCATGAACTAACTCCTTAAAGTATTTGAATTTGTTTTTGAAGTAGGACAGTGGGTTGGCTTTAATATATCTTTTCCCAATATTCTCAAGTCAAAGAACAAGGCTACATCTGCCTGATTTATGCCTTGTCTCCTGTTCTCTAAGCACTATTTAGAGATGTATTTTAAAGTTTGAAGAATACCCTTTAATTTGAGCAGGTCTTTATGTGTCTAACTATAGGCCCAGCGCAAGAAATCGTGCACAGGTAGGGTCCCTAGGCCTAGCCTGCGATCAGGGCCATCTTCTGCCCACTCGCCAGTCCATATTCCTGCCCTGCTGCCATCCAATGGTTTGCCGTGGTTACCCGATCACAGCATGGCTCTGGTTCCCCGGAGCCTGCGGGCCAGGGGGAAGGACCAAGAGGTTGGCCATTCTGCCCACTCACCAGTCCTGCCCTGCTGCCACTCACTTTAGTTCGCCATGGTTCCCTGTACGCCATGCTATGATGGGAGCCTGCAGGCCGGGGGTGGGGGGTGGGGTGAACCGAGAGGTGGTCAATGCACTTCATGGCGACTGGTCGAGCGGTCGTTCCAGTCATTACGCTTATGGTCGCTGAACTTTTATTATATAGGATTATTTTTCCATATACCAAATGTGGGGGTGGGACGGATGATATTTAAGGTATTTTGAACCTCCAATATTTTATGATTCCAGCAACCTCAGCATATCTATTATTTTTATACTACTATACTATCATATTAACCAAACTTTGGGGGGGGGAAGGAGTAGAAAATGACATTCAAATTGCTATAGGAACTCCAAGATTTTTTAATTTAATCACAATTAAATCTTATGCTAAATTTATTAACAAACAGCAGAATTGTTATATTTATATTTCTCTTAGATTCCTTAAGTATATTCTACATTGAAAGAGGTGCTACTAAATAATCAATGTCCAAAATACTACAAGAAGAGAGATAAAAAAAAAATCAAAGGAAATAAAAGCATCTATCAGCCAGTGATTACATATCATGAACTAGTTTTTATCTACTGAATAGATTATTATCATTCTATAGTAAAACCTGATGGATTTGCAATGGGGGCCCCAATGAATGAGAGTAATATTTAGTGAATTGAATATTTTATTTTTTACAAGTGAGAAAATAAAAAGACAGTTTATGTTGTAAATTATCTGGAACTTGGAAGTCTACCAGGTATGCCGGTTAATAATGTGGATTTTGTAATCAAAGATAACATGATAATTTCAAGAGAAACATCAAAAGTGCTTTATTCAAAGTAATGTCCATCGCTAGCTACACATTTCCCCCATCTTTCAGGTCATTTGTGGATACTGTCCCAATAGAACTTTTCTTGTTTTGAGGCAGACCATTCAGAGACCCAATTTTCTACTTCACACGTTTTGAAGTGCTGCTCAGAAAGTGTGTGTCCATCGATTAGAACAAGTGGTAAATCTGAAGGAGCAATACAACAAAATAGCATACATATCAAATCGCATATATATCAACATATGTGTAACTCCATCTATTGAAAAAAATCTGCATTATTAATCGGTACACCTGGTATGTTGTTGAATATCAAAGGTTCTGTCCCATGAAAAACAAAATATTTTGTTGCAAGACAGTTTCCAATTAGGACTTTCTTATTTCCAAGAGCAAATACAAACCCAAGCTCTAAAACATTGCAACAATGACAAAAACATAAAAATACTGTATGCGTTGAAGCTTATAGATATTATTAAAAAACTAGAGGCCCAATGCATGAAATTCGTGCAAGGGGCTTGGCCCTCACAGCCAAAGCTGCCTCGGCCCTTGCAGCCCTGGCTTCTAGTGAATAAAGAGATGCAGTTAGAGAAATTGTAATATGGCTTAATCTTGGAATTACTATTATTTAAAATGTATATGTGCAAAAATACATGTTTCTCCAATTTTAATGCAACTCAGCCTAACAAGATAATATCTGTAATTTATTTATTGAAATGTGTATTTAAAATTATTTTCTGATTAGTGAATTGAAGCTATTACACACTAAAGACAACTCCTAGTAGATAAACTTATAAAATGTTATATTTTTATTAATTGCTTCTTCAAACCCTATTTAATTGATCCATGTGATCCCATTTGTTTGAGCTCTAACAATTTTAGAAAAATAGTATGAAAAGTAAGTCACATTTTAAAAAATAAAGCCTTCAGCATTTTAGTGATTTCTGATTGATTTGTAAAAAAAAATAGTATACAATGGTTAGAAATGTTTTGGAGTTTTGATAAAAAAACAACAACAAACAAAACAGTCCTTGACTTTTAGAAATTGACTTGATGCTCACATCTGGGCCTCAATGTTGTTACAAATTTATCCAACTCTTTCAGCTAAGCCATATTATTCTCCTGTTGAAGATAATATCACCAAGCATTTACTTCAGACAAGGGCACTCACTATATAACCCCAAAATACCAAACATCTCCCTTTCTCACTAAGTGAATAACTGCTGTTTTTTGTTGTTGTTGTTGTTGTTGTTTTTCTATTTTGGCTTTACCCTTCTAGTTTATTGTGCTAACAGATAAGAATTATTGACTCCCTGTTGAGCACAACCTAGTTAGCACGGCTGTTAATTTCAATACTTCTGATTTAGTAGTTTAAGTGCTTCATTGCTGTTTTAACTAGCATTGTATAAATAACTTATGGGGTTGAGTATTTTGCTATATGTACTAATTTTCTTTCCTCTGCTACAAATTTTCTGTTTGCTTTCTTATTTACATGAAATACGTCATTTTAAAATAGTTTACTTATCTTTTAAAATTGATTGAATATATGACATCAGTGAATACAACTCTATATCTTAGAAGTCCCTATGAGTTACTTATTTAAAATAGTAAACAATTATTTTATGTGCTTATGCCTTTTAAATACAGAAAAATATATTGGCTTCACAATTTAATAGTTTTTAAAGAGTTATTAGTATAAACCAAGCATGTCAAACGAGGCATGCAGCCTGCCGGCCACGAGTTTGACATGCTTAGTGTAAACTGACAAGATTGGTTTTCAAGAAGACCATGAACAGTATCAGTAACACTGGCTTACTATTGGCTAATAGTCAAATAATAGATATTTTTAGAAAATGGAACATAAAAATTTAAGTTTTCAGGGAAAGAGTACTTTTTAAAACAAACTCTAAAAATTCTGGAAGCAAGTAGTTGGTGTGTTTTACACTGCATCACAATAGGAAACCAGTAGATTGCTACAGGAAATAAATTGAACATACAAAGATCTATTAAACCCTGAATAGTTTTTACAATTTTATTTAGCACAGGTATCTAATTATGAGATATTATGAACACTCACAACATCCACTATCTTTCAGTGTTGTCTTTGAATTAGTTAGGACACTCATTAAAGATTATTAAGATTACAAGATGAAAGTGTTCTCAGTGAATTAATTCTTTTATATTATGCTTATTTATGAATTCATTATTTGATTACTGGAACACTTTTATTTCCAAGCAACATAATAGCAGAACACTGTTTAATATAAGAAAAAATGAACTTTAATCATCATATATAAAAGAAAAAAAGGCATGGATTTCTCATATCATTGTTTCAAAGACAATTTACTGACTCTGAAGTGGAGATGCATGCTTCAGTTGCTGTTGGCCAGACAGTAGATCAAGACCTTACTTAGTTTTCATTTTATATATGCATGCTCACATTCAGTGTTGCTTAAAACATAATACTGGAGATAATAATAGAGTGCTGTTTTAAGAAATGCTGCATTAAAAGCACTATTGAGAACATTGAAATATACTGAGAAACAAATTGGGCATCCATAATTTAAATTTAAATGGGCGTTGGAAGAGCTGGGATCCCAATATGAAGGAGATATAAGAATAACTTAATTTACCTTAACTCTTTACATATGTCCCAGAGCAGCACAGAGGAATTAAAAAATAAGTCTAAAGTTATTTTTTTTCATATGACACCAAAAGCACAAGAAAACAAAAGCAAACATAAACAAGTGCCACTACGTCAAATTAAAAGCATCTAACAGCAAAGAAAAAATCAACCCAATGGAAAGGTAAATTATGGAATGAGAAAAACATCTGCACATCATATATTTGATAAAGAGTTAATATTCAAACATATAAGGAACTTATCCAACTCAGTAGTAAAAAAAGAACAATTTGATTGAGAAATGAACAGTGTGATTGAAAAATGAACAGAGGAACCTTTTCCTAAATAAGACATTAAAATAGCCAATAGGAACATGAAAAGTTGCTTGACATCACTAGTCATCAGCAAAATATAAAACAAAAGCACAATGAGGTATCAATTCACTACTTTTAATATGGCTGTTATAAAAAATACAAAAACACATATCAGACTTTGTCAAGGATTTTGAGAAAAAAGAACACCTGTACACATTTGTGGAAATGTAAATTGCAGCAGCCTCTCTGGAATATAGTATGAATGCTCCTCAAAAAAATAAAAAATAGAAATACCATATGATAGATCCATCCCACTTTTGGACATATATCTTAAGGGAATACAATCACTATCTCAAAGATATATCTAAAGTCTCATGTTTATTGCAGAATTATTCACAATAGTCAAAACAAGGAAACAACTTAAATGTCCGGGGATGGATGCATGAATAAACATAAACAGAGACAGATATAAAATTCAGCTGTAATAAAGAAGAAAATCCTCCCATTTCTGACAACAGAGATGGGTCTTGCAGGCATTAGGCTAAGAGAAATAAGTCATCAGAGAAAGACAGATACTATGTGAGTTTATTTACACGTGGAATCTAAAAAATACAAATGGTTGGGGGCAATCATTGATTGGCTGCCTCCTGCACACCTACTGGCGATCGAGCCCACAACATGGGTATGTGCCCTGATCTGGAATCAAACTGGTGACCTCTTGGTGTAAGGGATGACGCTAAATCCACTGAGACACACCAGCTAGGCAAGGAATGTTTTAATATAAATAATGTATTGACTAAGAATATTCATTTCAATGTCTGAAAACAATGCAGATAAATAATAAACTTTAAAAACCTCTGAATAAATAATATCTACTTTTTAGTGTTCTGTATTATTACTGTCCCTATATTTTTTTCTGTAATTTTCTTCTTAAATTTTTGAAAATATTAATAGTGACTTTAAAATAGCTTGAATTTTATCCTGAAAAATTATGATTTAATAATTAAAAACTGAAAATTTATCAAGAATAAATGATCCCAGAGGAAATTCCCCCCACCCCCCGAGTTTAGTAGATTGTATAAAAGTATAGCATTATTCATATCTCACACACAAAAAATACAGGTCAGAAATATATCACATTCATCCATAAATTCAGGATGTAGAAGAGTAAGCTGGAAAAAGGACTATAATTCAATTCAAAATGTCATGATATTTTCAAATTGTAGAAAATGATAGCTGACAGGAAATACTGGACACTGTTACAAGAAGAGGGTGTCTCTTGAAGCTTTTGCTCTCACTTCCAGGCTACTTCTGCCTCTGGCATGACTGCCTCTTTGCCCTTTGGTTAGAAGATTCAATAGCTTTACACAAACTGAGTAACCTTTTATCTCTCAGAATACCTTTTATCATGCCTTTCAGATTTCCCACCAGTTGTGAGCCTACATTGGGAAACTAGAATTTTGCGTGTTCCTCAACATTGATGATAAAATTGTCTTTATAATGATTTCTGGCATACCATTAAAAAAATAACCTATTTATTGTTCAAAACAATTAAACAGCGCCTTTGAGGTGCTTGGCAAAAGTGGCAAGGAAATACAGCTGTGATCTAAATAAGATATTCTCAGTAATTTTCCCTTTTCAGTGGGCTGTTGAAATTCAGATGTAGATAATGAGAGTTTTAGGTCATGTTATAAGTAATTTTTTTTCAATAGTATCTTTATTTATATCATAGAATATATCATAGATTTTTTTCCCATTCATTTAAGAAATGCTGAGCGCCTTCCATGTACCAAACACTATCATATATTATACATAAATAATAGAAAGATAGAAATGGAGACAAAAATTTTCAGTTTGACATACGTATTATAACAGCCCTAATGAAATACCTAATATAATACATCTAAACAGATTCTATCTCTTGGAATATATATATAAGGAATATCATGAGAGCATTTATTTATGAATACACAGAATTTTAAGATTTCTCTCTTTTAAAATAACTATAAGAGTCTGGTAAACTCTGGACATCTCAGTCTTTCCTCTCCTGTATATATTCCTATTCTCATCCTTCACCTGAAAATGGCAGGGCTGTTCTTCTCTATTGAGATGGATACTCATCTAGAAAAGAGTACGGAGGCAGGATGACAAATCAGCCCTGGAGCCACCTGTGGTTGCTGGATGGACTCCTACCTCATCAGGCCACATATATGCCAAGAAGGTATTAAAGTTTGTTTGTTTGTTTATTTACAGAATGAGGCTTTATGGGAAAAGAATGCATCTCAAATTGATCTGAAAGTGATTTAAAAATGCAGGAAATAAGAGTGGTTTGGGTTTTATTGTCTTTAGGGTTGAGGGCCAGGTTGAGAGTTCCTATGTAGAAGCAGGGGCTTTTATGGTTTGAATCGCCTGCTGGTATCAAAGGAGGGAATACCCAGGTTTTCTTATTAGGGACAGAGGGAGGGATGAGGCTTAAAAACTCACAGTAATCAATCAGCAAAAAATGGAGTCTGACTCATTACAATGATAGAAGGAAGGAGCTAGAAAATATATTAGCATCACTCTTTCCATAGCTTCCCTAGCCTTCTGACATTATTATATATATTTTAAGGGAAATAAATGCTTTCTGATTTATGAATAATACCATGTTAACCAGTAAAGAAAAAGTATCCTGGTTGGGAGAAATATGCTGCAGCTTTAGTAAGGAAAGTAAAAGTATCATGGGTTCCTCAGAAGAGAAGAAACCATTTACAGAACTAATTCAAGCTGAAAATTATAAGTTGAGAGAAATTATACTTTTGAAAGAAAAGTTATCATTAGTTTAAATTGCTTGAGGCATAGAACACTGAAATAATAATATCTAATACATGGGTTTCTTGGGTCTTAAAATTTATATCATAGAATATCAGTAACCAAGGTGACACATTTATTGCATTTAAGTATAGAGGAGGCAAATTTCTTATGGAATTTCTAAAGTGTTTTATTATATTAAATGTTAAATAATTGAGACACTAAGAAATGTGTGCCATACAGTTAATAAGCAGCTTGCTTTTTTATTAGCTAAAATTTAATGGGAAAACCACTCCAAATTGTGAAGGGAAAATGACACAGAAATCAACTTAAATTATATTCCCAATATATTGGTATATATGGAAATCCCATGAAAAGAAAATGTTTTAATAAAACAACTTAATTCCCACCTTGAAGTAAAAAGTAATAAACCATGTCTGGATTCACACTTATTTTAATATATTTTTCCTAGCTTTGTTGAGATATAATCGACAATAAGATTGCTTCAGGTGTACATTGAAGTGATTTTATATATGTAAATATTATGAATGATCACTACAAGAAGTGAGCTAACACTGCCATCATCTCACAGTTACAATTAGTTATACTTTGTATGTGTTGAGAATTTTAAAAATCTACTTTTAGCAACTTTTAAATACATGATATAATATTACTAACTATAGTAACCATGCTGTACATTATATCCCCAGAACTTATTTTCTTATAACTCAAGTTAGTACTCTTTGACCATATTTACCCATTTTCTCACCCCTACCCTCTACCTCTGACAACCACTAATCTGTTCTCTGTTTCTTTGAGTTTTTCTTTTCTAAAATTCCACATATAGGTGATAAGAGACTCATACAACTCAATAATAGCAACAAGAGGAATAATCCAGTTAAGAAAATGGTCAAAGGACATAAATAGACATTTTCCCAAAAAAAGATATCCAAATGGTCAATAGGTTCATGAAAAGATGCTCAATATCACTAATCATCAGGGAAATGTAAGTCAAAACCATACAATGAGATCAACTCATACCTGTTAGAATGGCTATCATCAAAAAGACAAGAGATAAGTGTTGATAAGAATGTGGAAAAAAGAGAACCCTGTGCATTGTTGGCAGTAATGTAAACAGTACAGTCCCTATGGAAAACAGTATGAAGTTTCCATTAAACTATCAAACTAAAAAGCTTCTGCACAACAAAAGAAACCTTCAACAAAATGAAAAAGAACCCTATTGTATGGAAGAACATATTCACCAATGGTACATTGGATAAGGCAGTGGTTGGCAAACCACAGCTCACGAGACACATGCGGCTCTTTGGCCCCTTGAGTGTGGCTCTTCCACAAAATACCATGTGCGGGCGCTCACATACAGTGCGATTGAAACTTCGTGGCCCATGCACAGAAGTCGGTTTTCGGCCTGGGCGAGTCTATTTTGAAGAAGTGGTTCTAACTATAGGTTTTAACTAAGACTTAAAACTTTAAATAAAGTTTATTAAGTTAATTTTAGGGAACGTTGTGGAGTGAAAGAAGATATAGTGTTGAGGATTGAGAAAGGTATGTTGAGATGGTTTGGACATATAGAGAGGATGAACGAAAGGAGATAGACAAAACAAGTATACAAGACGAGTATGGATGGGAGAGTTGGAAGGGGTTGACCTCAGCGAACGTGCCTCAATCAGATTGAGGACATTTTTTGCAAAGGCCAGCTTAGGAGTACCCTAATTAAGTTAATAACAATGTACCTACCTATATAGTTTAAGTTTAAAAAATTTGGCTCTCAAAAGAAATTTCAATCGTTGTACTGTTGATATTTGGCTCTGGTGACGAATGAGTTTGCCGACCACTGGGAAAAGGAGTTAATTTCCAAAATATATAAAGAACTCAAACAACTCAACACCAGGAAAACAAGCAATTCAATTAAAAAATCAGCAAAGAACCTGAATAGACACTTCTCCAAAGAGAACATCCAGATGGCCAATAGACATATGAAAAGATATGAAAGGTCATTAATCATCAGAAAAATGCAAACTAAAAATACAATGAAGTATCACCTCAAACCTGCCAGAATGACTACTATCAATAAGTCAACAAACAACAAGTGCATGTGAGGATGTGGAGAAAAAGGAAACCTAGTGCACTGCCATTGTAATGCAGACTGGTGCAGCCACTGTGTAAAACAGTATGGAGTTTCCTCTAAAAACTAAAAAGGCACTGCTATTTGACCCTGTGATCCCACTTCTGGGAATATATCCTAAGAATCCTGAAACACCAATTAGAAAGAATATATGCCGTCCATGTTCATAGCAGCATTATTTACAATAGCTAAGATCGGGAAATAGCCCAAGTGCCCATCAGTAGATCAGTGGATTAAAAAAAGCTGTAGAAAGAAGGCTCTAATACCCATTGGGACAACATGGAGATTATTTGGCTGGGAGAGATAATCCAGAAAGACAAATATCACATGATTTCACTTTTATGCGGAATCTAATGAACAAAATAAACTGATGAAGAAAATAGGTCCAGAGGCATGGATGCATGGAATAAACTGACAGATCACAGAGGGGTGGAAGGTGGGGACAGGAAGAGATCAACCAAAGAACATACATGCATATATCCATTTGCCCATGGACACAGACAATGATGTGGTAAAGGCCTGGGGAGGGGCAGGGACTGGGTGGAGGGGAGCAGAGGGGTTAACTGGGGAGCATCTATAACACTGTCAATAATAAAAAAAAAATTAAACTTCATATAAATAATCTCTTTCTAAAAAACTTGGACAAAGTTTTAAAAACTCAATTACTAAGAAAGAAACCTTCTAAATAATTTTTATTTGTATACTTTAAACTTTTAAAACATAAGATTACTTCATTAATAAATAAAACAAACTATAAAACTGACTGATAAAAAGTGAAGTAAATAAATAAAGGGGGAATTTCTTTATTAGAAAGACAAGTTTACAGGTCAAACAAAGTTCATGCTCCAAAAGAATCAGAGAAAGAGGACAAGTAAAGTCAGTAATTTCTTGCTGCGTAAGAAACCATCCTAAAACTTAGTGGCCTCAAACAATAACTACTGTACTTATTTTTTTTTCTCACAAATATATGGTTTGACTGAATGGTTCTTATATTGGTCTTGCCTGGGCTCACTCCTGTGGCTACATCCTCACATGAGAGGACTCCTTCTTTGGCAAAACTGTCAGAGCCTAGTTTTCCTGAAGAAAGTAGAAAATGAGACAAGGGTTTGTGGGTAGCTGGCTTCTTTTAGGAATTCTTTCCAGGGAGTAAGAAAGGGGGGTTGAGAATAGTGAAAGAGAGATGCAGGAAAAGTAAAAACAATTTATATTTTTAATCTGGTTCACTGTGGGCAGCTTTTTCTCAATATCACTAAAAGCCTCCGAGGAGCCAAGAAAATGCAGCTCAGGAATGTCCATGAGAGGGACACAAGGTTGATGTCCACAGAATGAGACATCCTTTCCACTTTTTTATTGACATCCTCCTCTGATGAAGCCACCGTTTGGTGAGTATTCACATGGGGGAAAATATCTACTCTCCCCAACCCCACCCCCACAGAGATGTCTATCACAGACCTCTGCTTTGGACCCTCATTGTCACCAATTTTCCAATCACATTCCTTCCAATTTTCTTACCATGTAGCCAAATCATTGGCCACATTCAATAAAATCTCTATATAATCACACCTCTGGCCATTTATCTTTCCAAGCAAAATGAACCACCAGATTCACTGCTCAACCAGGCGACAGTGTCACAGCTGTCTGGTTTTGGGTGGTGTCTGCAAACCATGCATCCCTCTAAGGACCAGTCACTACTTTCCTCCCTCACAGTAAACAGATCTTGTGTCCTTGAGCCTGAAATTCACAAGCACTTCTCAGCTTCCTCCTACTCCCCTGTTGAGAGGGGAAGGCTGAAAGTGGGTATTTTCTTTCCTCCATTGCAGAGCTCTGGGAAAGTAGTTTACGTTGAGTGCATGTGGAGAACCAAAAGCTCTGGGCGGATGTACTTCCCATGAACATATTCAACATGGGTCAGTTTTCTCCTCTTGCTGGAAGCATGGCAGCAGTTTCTCAGATCTTGATAATGAGAAACAAGAAAAGCTCCTGGAGGAAACACCTAATATGCTGACACCCACTACTGGGTCCTTAGGAGTTAACTCTCCAGCTATTCCACACCAAGCCAACAGTTTGGCAACTACCATTTATATTTTATTTTCATTTCTGCTCCCACATCATCTGCTCCTGGTATGCTGTGAGTCTCTGTATTTTCTTGTCTCTGCAGTTGTAGGGTTGTCACTATCTCATGTAACCTCAATTCTTTATGCACCTAAAAAGAGCTGCTGGTTGTCAATTTGCTTAGCTTTTCTCTTGATGGAAGAATGAAAGTGATGCCTTCCAAGTTCTTTGTACGTGCTAGCAAAAACAGGAAGTCCAGAATGTGTACAGTTAAATAAAAAGCTCCAAAATTTTAAAATCGTGCATGAATTTTCACGCACTGGGCCTCTAGTTATAAATAATTAGAGTATATAAGTAGTTATTGTCTGAGGCCACTAAGTTTTAGGATGGTTTCTTATATTTAAGGAATGAAAATTTAATCAAAATCTGCAATTGAAAATAATTTCAATGGTAAACATCACATCCAGCCCTGTTATGATAGGTTGACAGAGGCATTTATTCTTAGCATATAAGGAATCCTGCCCAAAGCAATACAATAATTTTTCATTTTCCTCAGTCTAAAATCTATTATCACCACAGCAGGTGTCATATAGCACTTTTTTCCCCTATGGTCTTGTTTTGGTGTGATAAAGTGTAAATTTAGCTAATACGAATCTGCAACTATTAAGAACTAAGCCTGTGCCCCATTTCTTGCTTTAAACCTTGAATATTTATTGCATACAAGACAGGTATTCTCTAAATTCCAGTATACTGGAATTTAAGGTGAGTGTGAGAATTAAGACTTCAATGTGTGTGTGTGTGTGTGTGTGTGTGTGTGTGTGTGTATGTGTGTGTGTGTGAGAGAGAGAGAGAGAAAACCAAATCAGTTGAATCAGAATGCTCATATTGCTAGTGAATAAGCATTCTTTATAAAAATAATGTTTAATAGATAACTCTATTACACAGAGAGGGTAGAGAACATCTACTTATAGTGTAAGGTCTGTCATATGAAATAGTCTTAGTTAATTAAAGCTCTTAGACCGTCAAACCTCAGAGGGAAGGTAGGGGAGGGTGGGGGTAAGGGGGAGAGATCAACCAAAGGACTTGTATGCAATGCATATAAGCCTAACCAATGGACACAGAAACCAGGGGGGTGAGGGCATGAGTAGGGGGGTGGGGGGACAATAGGGGGATAAGGACCATTGATTAAGGTCCTTATTGATTAAGGTAATTCCTTAATCAATAAAGAAAACAAAACAAAACTCAAAAGTGTATAAATTTATAGACATTTTCTAAAATGTCATTATCTATGAGACTTTTAAGCATCAGCCTAAATTTTCATAATGTAAATTATATTTTTCTAATGTGTTGTTTAGTAGTATGGACATGTGATCACAAATTAAGAAAATTCAAGAGAATATCTATGATGTTATTTTTAGCAAACTAGCTGAGCATCTGCTCAAAGTCTGAAGTCTTCTAACAATTGGTGCTTTAACAATTAGGTCAAAATTATTTATAACTAGAGGCCCAGTGCATGAAAATTCATGCACTAGAGGGGGGGGGTCCCTCAGCCCGGCCTGCTCTGTCTCACAGTCCGAGCGCCCTCAGGGGTGGGAGGCGACCTGGCGATCAGGGGAAGGCAATGCCCATTACATCTCTGCTGCTGCCACTACCGGCATCACAAGCCTCGGCTGGCCCTGATTACCTGAGCCTTGGGCTGGCCCTGGGTGGCTGGGCAGCCGACAGCAGAGGCTTGCCTGCACCTCGGGCAGGCCCTGGGTGCTCAGGGGACTGGGGGACTCTGGAGGCAGGAGCGTGGAAAGGCCAGGCACACCCCCAGGAGGGCCCGGCCTTGCTGCGCGCACCTGCCACCTCAGCAGGTGGAGGGGATTGGGCACCACCATCTTGTGGCTGTGGGTGCCGCCATCTTTGAGGGCATGGCAGTCAATTAGCATATTCCCTCCTTATTGGCTGTGGGTGCCATCATCTTTGCGACAGTGTGAGGGTCAATTAGCATACTCCCTCTTTATTAGATAGGATTAGCATAGTCAATGTTAGTATGTAAATTATTTTATTAAAATAACTTTATAAGACCTTGGATGGCTTGTAGCCTTTGAATTTCAAATAATTTAAAGCTTTTGGTCTATAAATATTTTTCACTGGTTTAACATCTCTATATATAAAAGCCTAAGTGATTGTAATGGTGGAATGACCAGAACAACTGGAATGACCGATCCCTATGATGCGCACTGACCATCAGAGGGCAGACACTCAATGCACGAGCTGCCCCCTGGTGGTCAGTGAGCTCCCACAGCGGGAGCACTGCTCAGCCAGAAGCCAGGCTCACGCCTGGTGAGTGCAGCAGTGATGATGGGAGCCTCTCCTGCCTCTGCAGCAGTGATAAGGAGCGGCGAGCTGAGCAGTAAAGAGTGCACAAGTGGGTGGTTAGGAGAGAGCAGACAGGCATTTAGGAGCAAGCAGGCAGGCAGTTAGGAGTGAGTAGCAAGTGGTTAGGAGTGAGGGGTCCTGGATTGCAAGAGGGATATCCGGGTGCCGGATGTCCAACTGCAGAGATCCGACCCAGACTGGCAGTCAGACACCCCCTGAGGGGTCCCGGATTGTGAGAGGGTGCAGTCCAGGCTGAAGGACCCTCCCCCCATGCATGAATTTCATGTGCCGGGCCTCTAGTTAACGTATAATCTTGCTTGTCAGAATGATTTTTTTTTTTTTTACTTCTCTCTTCTCATTTTCTCCACAATCATATATAAAGAGATAAGAAAAAGGATGGTAATTTTGTTGAAAACTGTCTAATGCATATAAAAATGTTTAAATTGAACCTTTGATTGACCATTTTAATAAATCCAGTAAAGTTAATAACCTAAGCTGTCTGAACAATTTAGCTCCATGTAATATTTCCAGTAATAAGTTTGGCTGAACTTAGAGTAACATCTTCAATATTCTATTTTCCTAGAATCAGGGATAACATTGAATTACATATGAATTACCTTTATTGTATATTTTAACATTCAGTTAATCTTTAACTTTTGGCACTTTTAACATCTTCATTCATTTCCTATTAAATAATTAGTAATGGTATGTTACTTTTTAAATCGTTACCTATTAATTCTAAATGCATAAGGCAGAAACCACATGGGTAGTGACTTTGAAAGGCAGTGGCAGAACTTGCTTTTGGGAAAATCAGATACAGAACCAGATACTTGAAAATTTAAAGTATTTTAAAGTGGAGACAGATTCATGGATATAGAGAACAGACTGGCAGCTGTCAGAGGGGAGAGGGTTGGGGACTGGGTAAGAAGGGTAAAGGAATTAAGCAAACAAAAGAGAAAAAAGAAAGACTTATGGACACAGACAACAGTATGGTGATTGCCAGAAGTAAGTGGGGGTGAGGGAGATAGAAGGTAAAGGGGTAATAAATGGTGATGGATGGAAGGAGACTTGAATTGGGGTGGTCAACATATAATATAATATACAGATGATGTATTATAGAATTATACACCTGAAACTTATATAATTTTGTTAACCAATGCCACCCCAATAAATTGAATAAAAAATAAAAGAAATAAAAAAGAAAATTTAAATTATTTACAAATGAAGTATGGCTAATACAATATTATAAAATAACAGAAAATGTATTTATTTGTATTGATTTTTTAATTTAAATTCTTTCTTGTTGACAGTATTACATATATGTCTCCTTTTACCCCCATTGACCTCTTTCTGCCCCACCCACCCCTCAGCACATGCCCTCACTCCCTTACTGTCTGTGTCCATTGGTTATGCTTATATGTATGCATCCAAGTCCTTTTGTTGACCTCTTACCTCACACTCTCCCCTGCCTTCCCTCTGAAATTTGACGGTCTGTTCGATGTTTCTGTATCTCTGGACCTATTTTTGTTCATCAGTTTACGTTGTTCATTATATTCCTCAAATGAGTGAGATTATGTGATACTTATCCTTCTCTGACTAGCTTATTTCTTTTAGTATAATGCTCTCCAGGTCCATCCATGCTTTTGCGAATGGCAGGAGTGCTTCCTTTTTTACAGCAGCGTAGTATTCCATTGTACAGATGTACCAAAGTTTTTTAATCCATTCATCTGCTGATGGGCACTTAGGTTGTTTCCAAATCTTAGCTATTGTAAATTGTGATGTTATGAACATAGGGTGCATATGTCCTTTCTGATTGGTGTTTCTGAGTTCCTGGGATATATTACTAGAAGTCAGATTACTGGGTCAAATGAGAGTTCCATTTTTAATTTTTGAGGAAAGTTCGTACTGTTTTCCACAGTGGCTGCACCAATATGCATTCCCACTAGAAATGTATGAGGGTTCCTTTTTCAGCCTCTCATTGACTGTCAAATGTCTTAAATATATATCATATGATCACAACCAGAAAACACTGCAAGTAGAGGTAACAGATGTTACCATTAATTTATGTACAATTTGTTTTCTCTTTTTGACTTCTACTTTCCTTGTATAATGACATGAAAATACTAAATATTGAGAAAATGGCATACATGAAGGTTTATTTTTTAAATACAAGATATTTAGGGTGAGTTTTGCTTTTGCTTTCATTGTGTTTTCTGTATTATAAACGTAACATTAATTCTGAGTGAGAGGTGAGTGGAGAGGAGCAAGGGGAGGCTGGAAGAAAATGGGGAAGAGGATCCATAACAAGTTAGAAAATCCATTTGACACTGCCTGTTGAATGGCTTTACTTGGGCGATATGTATGCCTTCCACAGGCCATTTTAAATCCTGTTTTCAGCACAAATAGTTTTGATTTAAATGCTCAGGGAATATGTATATCCTATTATCCTTAAAATATGATGAAGACAGGTGGCAAAATGAATAATTAGGTATGGTTTGGGAATTTATTTTCCCCTAACATTTCAACTAGAGCACAGCAAAACTTGCAGAGAGTATAGAAAGTTAATACTCTACAATTTTTTCCCTATTTTCATTTTTCTCCCTCACACATACATTCTCATTATGCTGGTATTTTTTAAACCCCCACTAAGAAGAGGGAAGCTACTTTGCACAGTTAACAGCACACAAACACACAAAGGTTAAAAAATGCAACCTCAAAAATGCAAAGTCTTAAACTTTATTTTAGAACACAAGCAAACATTTTAGCTACTTCTTAATCAATTCCACATTAATGCAGTCAACTGTGGACAGTGGCAACCAGTATGATTGGAGCCAATGTTGACACATTTATAAATATACCTGCCTAGATTAGAAGATAAATATGCTCACATTATTCCTAGCTCAGTTGTCTATATTTATAAATGAGCAAACATATTGCAACCTATATACATACATACATATATACATTTTTGTCTATTTTTGAGATTACAAATTATCTGTTTCTATGCTGCACGGTCAGATGACCTATTCATATTGTCATAGCTGAAATAGAGTGCTATAGATCTATGTGTCCCTTTCATCATGTGTCTGTGGACCTATGTCTCCATTCATTAATAAATTCATTGTGGAGGTCCAATGTTTTACTCTAATAATCTATAGGTATGATATTCAGAAAGCTTTTAAATAAAATTGAGGATCTACTACGGTGATGGCGAACCTATGACACGCGTGTCAGAGGTGACACGCGAACTCATTTTTTTGGTTAATTTTTCTTTGTTAAATGGCATTTAAATATATAAAATAAATATCAAAAATATAAGTCTTTGTTTTACTATGGTTGCAAATATCAAAAAATTTCTATATGTGACATGGCACCAGAGTTAAGTTAGGGTTTTTCAAAATGCTGACACGCCGAGCTCAAAAGGTTCGCTATCACTGATCTACTACTACATGACACTGATATTATCAAAGTTAAAAAGAAGTTAAAAATATTTGGGGGCTTAGTTACTCCCTTCCTCTGGGAAATATGACTTTTAGAGGTTTATATCGCCCATTAAATATGCATGAATTTATGTGAATATTCTAGTTCCTAAAATCTTACTTTGATCTCTAAATCTTTCTAAAAATATAAGGCTTATTTATTTTTTTTTTTTTGCAGATCTCATATGTTCTCCTAAAAACTATTGTGATTTCAAGGAATTGACTTTCTCCTTTTGTTGCTTTTGTATGTTGCTATGCAACTTAAATAATACTATGTTATGATTTCCCTCATGTGGGATATAAAACTAAAAGCAACAAATAAACAAAACAAACAAAAAATCATGAACTCAGACTAGAAGGAAGAGGGGGTGAGGAAGTAGTAAAGGGTAAAGGTGTCAAATATATGGAAACTAAAGATTTGACTCTGGGTGGTAGGCACACAATGCAATATACAGATGATGTATCATAGACCTGTACACTTGAAACCTATATAATCTTATTAACCAATGTCACCCCAGTAAATTAATTTAAAATGGATGTCATAATTGAGTTTAATATTGTATGATTTATAGCTCATTTTAAACTTTTCTTCCCACCTCTACACACACACACACACAGAGAGAGAGAGAGAGAGAGAGAGAGAGAGAGAGAGAGAGAAGGGGATCATCAATTATTTAAATAATGATTCAGCACTGAAAGAATACACTATAATTTAAAGTTGGAAGTACAAAATAAAGAATGAATGTTGAAGCTTTTCTTTCTATTTATGTGTATTCTTTCAGTAAGTTGGAAGTACAAAATAATGAATGTTGAAGCTTTTCTTTCTATTTATATTTAAAAGCTAATCAAGGAAATAAATGTATACTTAGTCCTTTATCAATGCTACCCAAAAGTGGGCATATAATTTCATTCTGCTCAGTATAATTTCATACCCTGAAACTAGTGATGATTTTTGAAATTATTTTCCAGTTTTTGTGAAAAAAAATTGAATTGCATATTTGTACATTAAGTACGTTGTATTGCTAGTATACTTCTCTGGGAAATAGGCTCTGCTACAGAGATTTGTATGCAAGAAGTTTATTGCTTTCAGAAATAACATCTGTGGGAGAGTTAAAGAACAACACCAGGCAGAGGAATAATTAAAACTGCATGCCACTACAACAAAGACCTCCTCCGATCCCACCAGAGCGGAGATGATCCTTCAGCTTTGTCATGAATATTGGAAAGTGACTGAAACTTATAACAGTTTCTCACCCTCAACCCACCAGACCACCCCTGTGTTGGCCAATCTTTGAACATGGGCTGCATTTCCAGGAGACATAATCTTGGTCAGGTGACTCTAAAACCTAAGGTAATCTCTCCAGAGAGACTCCGCTGAGAAACTACACTCCCAGCAGCTGGAGAAATGAGTGCTTCAGTCCTGAAGGTGGGTGAGGATTTTTAAACCACATGAGCTTTCTGTGAAATTTTAAGTTTGATAAGTAGGAGTTAGAGATATTTGGACTCATTTCAAGTTCAGTGCAAAGGCACTCAAAGCTCTATCAAGCTTATAATGCTCCCTAGACCTCAGCTAATCCTTATTCGGGGAGAGAAAAGGAGATGAAAACATTTTACAGCTGTGCAGGTTTTGAAATGCCTTAAGAGTGATGAGAACAATGTACAAAGTTCCCCACAATAAATCCTTTTACCAATTGAGTTCATATCTTAAGGTTGCTGAGAAAAGACGCCTGACAGAGAGTGTGTGGAAATGGTTATTTTAGAACAAGGTCACATCAGAAGCAATGAACTCGTCATATGTGTATTAGTGACAGATCTATATCTCCAACATAGAGACCCAAAATATTAGATTTTGAAGGGAGAGAATAGTAAGTGGGAAAATCTGTTAACAGAATTATCTCTTTTCTTCTATGCTCTGTAAAAAAACTTGTTCACATATTTGTTTAGCAATCATAAATATATCTAATGTGTTATTTATTACCATGTTAGGCACTTATACATACTAAACAAAATTATAATTTTACTGCTAGAAATAGTTTCATGGGAAATTATATTTTATAAATGAAGACTTTCTTCATTTTTTTCTCCTGTATGCAGTTGAGGGAGACACATCTTTCAGGGTAACATGGTCACATGTTCAACCAATGAAAATAATAATTTAATACCTGCTGAATCCCTAGACAATAAAATTTTGGCATTTTAATGTGTGAGCTGATTCACATGTCCCCTCCATTGAAAAATATAAAACCTATTATTGTGATTTTACACTACCCAGAGTAACTGTAAGATATAATTTAAAATTTTCATTTTATTTCATTTTATTATCTTGTACTCAGAAATATCCAGTGACCTATGCTTGTCAGTTTGTGTGAAATGCATATGTAAGAAATTAGAACATTAGAGAGTTAATGTAACATCAGCCCATCTTAATGACAAGTGTGTGAAACAAAACAAATTGTATCCTGTCATAGCTGTGAAATATTTTGGTAGAGATGACATCATGAAGTTAAACAGACATGTTTTGTCACTGTATAAAACACTTTAGAGAGGTAAAACAATTGCCATATGGTCTTTACGTGAAATGGATTAATGTGTCTGTGTTTAATAAAATGGTCAAATCTAGTTCATTGTGAATATACTAGTACTTTAAAATAAAATAAAAATTGGTTTTTATCTCTTACAAATAATGGAGATAAAAATAAAATAGAAGAAAATATATAATTAAAACACACAATACACATTTTTAATCTTGCTTTGACCCTGTATTAATATTTTAACATTTAAAATATTTTAATTTAAATTCCGAATTTAAAAATTAATAAGGATAAAATGAAAAGGAAAATTAGAAAAAGAAATTTAAAAGTCTGTCACCATTTGGGATTTAGCTTCTTGATTTTTTTTAAAACCTTACTGCACATAAGAGGTTACTGCATATAAGGATGAAATATTAGAAATGATCTTGTAGTTCATAGTCATGTATGAAACATTAATTTTATTTATTAACTAGAGGCCTGATGCACGAAATAGTGCATGGGTAGGGTCCCTAGGCTTGGCTGGTGATCAGGGCCAATCTGTGGGGCGACCAGCAGGGTGATGGCGGGGCCCGTTAGCACCCACCTTGGTTGGCTTGGCGCCACCTGCTCGCCGGCCCCACCTCTCAATCGCCCCGCAGCTGCCACCACCAGTTGCCTCCCTCTGTGAGGCAAATGGTGGGGGGATCCGGGGGGGAGGGGGGCGGGAAGGGAGCCTGCTGGCACCCACCTTGGCTAGCCCTGACTAATGTTCAGACCCTGACTAATATAACACATTTAGAAGAAAATTTAATAGCATTACATATAAGGAAATTGACACTCACCAAAGTTAAATGAACTGTTTAGATTTCTATAATGTGCTAGACGTGGAAGCCAGTTTCATTCATTTTGTAAATAAAAAATACATGCACATAATGTTCTAGTTTCTGACCTACCTAGATGAATAAAACTTGGTATCTAGTCAGGGGAGAACAGACTGCTGAGAAAATGTTTTTTCCCCAGATTGCTACACACTTGATATAAGCAATTTCGGTAATAAGAACAATTTTATATCATCACTATAGTGTGGACAAGGGACTCTATCCAAGTATGATAGTAGTAGAGTAAATTTCTTAGAGGAAATAAAATAATTCAAGTACAGTATTCTGAGGACATATCTGGATTTGGCTCATGCATCTTCACTCTCAAAGTAAACGAGGCTTCTATTTTTAATCTGGTCTAGCGAAGATAGCTCATTGAAAAATGACATGTACATTCAAAGAAAAAGAGACTCAGAATAATGGTTATTGCCTGGCAGGTGTGGCTCAGTGGTTGAGCATCGACCCATGAATCAGGAGGTCACAGTTAGATTTCTGGTCAGGGCACATACCCACATTGCAGGCTGGATCCCCCTGGGATGTGCAGGAGGCAGCCGATCAATGATTCTCTCTCATCATTGATGTTTCTCTCTCTCTCTCCCTCTCCCTTCCTCTCTCTGAAATTAATCAAAATATACTAAAAAAAAAAAAATTTTTTTTTGCAGAGCTGTTACCTCTATTGTTATTTACATGAGAACTTGAAATGATTGGCAAGCCAAGTAACACAAGGATAAATGAAATATTATGACATTAAAATGATGTTATCAAAGAATATTTAGTGATATAGAAAAAGTCATTATACAAAATAATTTTTAAAATCTAAAATAGCATTTCAACATATATATTTCATACACATAAAGGGTGAATTAATAAGAAGGTAAACATATAGCAAAGAATGCATATTTTCATTCCTCATCTCAAGCCAACCTAAGAGATATCATAAAAGAAAAGAAGTGGACCTTCAAAGGAAATAGAAAATGTAAAGCAACCACAGAAAATAAGATGATAGTTGCTGTATGACAAGGACATTCTAATCCAGAGTGAAGAAGAGTTGGATGCCAGAGTCAAGGGATAGTATGTAGGACAGTTTTTGCAGTCCAACTAACTTTTATTAAGAAAGAAAACCAGCAATCCTATTCAGAAACATAAGATTTGCCAAGGTTTGAGCTCAGCAATTACAAGATGAGATGAGAAGCTGATGAAACCAGTGCAGGCAGATCGCCCACCAGTGAGTAAATGTTAAAACCTCTGTTTCTGTAGAGACACAATGAGGGCTGGAAAATTACAATTTTAGGAGACAGCCATTGCCCAGTGTGTAAGTGTACACAAGTCAGGCATATCTGGTGAGAAAGTATCAAATAAAAGTAAGGAAGAAGGGAAGAGGTGCCTTTCACCCTAACTGTCATGTCTTTGCTACTCAATTCATTTCTACCCCTGGGCTTTCTCCATCCTCCTGCTTAAAAAAACAGCAACACTGCCACAGAAAGCCAAAAGGATGGCAAAACTTAGTCCTGACTTTTGGATTTGTTTTCCCACCTTACTAGTTGATAATGAAAGCTATTAGAAAAAAAATAAGTCAATGGACCAAAATCAGAATATATTGTTCAGCATCAAAGACTCTATACATGGAGTCAACAAAATCCTTAGTGATAACTTCTACGTTTGCCCTGCTATTAAAAAATGAGTGAGATGATCTATACGAGATGATCAATGTTAGCTGAACCTACTGACAATCATTTCACAATTATGTAAATCAAACCATCATGTATACTTTCAAGTTATACAGTGATGTATACCAATTATTTCTCAATAAAATGAAAAAATTAGTGAGATGGAAGCTTTAAAAAAATAAATAATATGCTAATCATTTTTTTAATTTTTAAAGTTATTTTAGAATAACCATTGTCATCTTCATATTTATTTTTTATCTAAAGGAATTAAATTTCAGCTTAGCATTTATCACAATGCCTATGGATACAGAAATACATAAAAGTGCTAAATATATATGCACTCTATTTGTTTACATTATTTTTATATGATTAAGAAAAGATGAACAAAGTGAGAATATTTATTAGCTGAGCTAAAACAAAACACTCCTCCATAATTTTTCAAAGTATTGACATGATTATTTTAATACTATTTTTGAATGGCAAACAAATTTTATGGAAGAGGAGCATTATTTTATACATATAATTCTTCATTAATAAGTTTCCAGCAGTACCTGCATCTCTACCCTGTGAAGTGCTTGTTTTGCATTTCTTTTTTTGCCTGAGCGTCTCCTTCTCAGCAGTGTTTCAGAAATGACAGTTTTGCTACTGGTGATAAGAGCTTGAGGCTTCAGCAGCATGCTGACTACTGGAGAGTTTAAAACAACAACAACAACAAAAACAACAACCCAAAGCCCCACTCCTCTCAAATTAGAAGAACGGCAAGACTCTGACAAACAATAAGAACTACAGTGAGGTAAAAAGAAGAATAAATCGAGTAAATTAATCATAATCAATCCTTACCTTTGCAAAAGATTCAGATTCAGCTATTTTGTATTACAGTTGGCCCTTCCATTAATTTCTCATTTTGCTTAAATTCTGCTTGTCAACCTGTAAGAAGAAACGTTGTTTATTAATGAGGCCATAATATGTGCAAAACTTTTCTAGAACTGTTTCTAAATGCTTTGCATTACACCCAAATGATATGTTATGGAACAGTCAAATTGGGATAGTGAAAACTAATGAAGGATTAAATGGGCCAGTTATTATCTGCCCCAGCAGCTTGTAGATATAAGTAATCATGATGAATTGTTTAAAGAATCAGGGTATTTTTCAATATGAAATTTTATATAGAGTCAAGAGAACTCCCTCTCCACTTCAAAGATTAAGTACAATCTAGGTTTCTCGAGCCTTCCCACCTGTGTTTACAGATAGGGTTTCATAATAGGATGAATCAGGATGTCACAGCCTCTTTCCTATAACATCAGATATAAGAACTGCAGTCTCTCAAAATAATCTTTCTAATATTTCTGGGTCATCTCACATGTGCTCACAAGCATGGCTTATCCTGTCAGTAATTGCTGCTCCAAAGAGCACAAGCTAAGGACAACCTTATCCAATAGCATCTCAACTGCCCAACCACTAACTTCTGAGTTGCCAAGATGACAAAGCTTTTATTTCTCCTCTCCCCTCCCCTCCCCTTCCCTTTTCCTTTCCCCTTCCCTTTCCCTTTCTCTCTTTCCCTTTCTCTTTCTCTTTATTTCTCTTTCTCTCTTTCTTTCTCCTTCCTTCCTTCCTTCCTTCCTTCCTTCCTTCCTTCCTTCCTTCCTTCCTTCCTTCCTTCCTTCCTTCCTTCCTTCCTTCCTTCCTTCCTTCCTTCCTTCCTTCCTTCCTTCCTTCCTTCCTTCCTTCCTTCCTTCCTCCCTCCCTCCCTCCCCTCCTTCCTTTCTCTCTCTCTTTTCCTTCTCTCTCTCTTTTCCTTCACTCTCTCTCTCTTTCTGCTCAAAGTTAGATTTTTCTTTTCCTTTGGTTATTAAAGGCAATATGTGCCTCACTAGACATTATTTGTGAAAAACTTTCTGTTCTTTTTTTTTCTTCCATGTCCCCAGTCTGCAAAATTTCAAGAATTTCTGTACCAAAAACATGTAAAGAGGATGATTTAAAATTTAAGAAACATTAGCAGCAAATGTTAACTCATAACTAAGAATACTCAAAATTTTAAAGTTATATTTTTTTAAAATTCTATATGCATACATTCTGATTGAAAATATTTTGTTATTGATTTAACAGTTGATATCTATTTAATCATAGATCAAACTCAAGTCTTGCTTTAAGTCTATATCTCTTCATTGTTGGTCTACTTATTTATACTTCTTACTTCTATAAATACATGTCACGAAGGCCTCATCTGAAGCATAAGCCCAGTAGAGTGGAACAAGTTACAGTTTGGATTAAATATCATAATGAACTCAGTATCTTCTCTCCCCTCTGACAATTTTTTTCACTGGGTCTCACACAGTGTACCTGAATCTCAGTAAACTTCTTAGTCCTGATATAAATCATATTTGGTGACCTGCCCCTGCAGCTTGCCAGGCATATCTGAACCTGTCTGAGTGCTTACACTTGAACTGTAAATCTGCTATACTAACCATGTTATCTTTAATTTAGAAGATCAGTCATGCTGGTGTTTCTCCTTCCTTCCTTCCTTCCTTCCTTCCTTCCTTCCTTCCTTCCTTCCTTCCTTCCTTCCTTCCTTCCTCCCTCCCTCCCTCCCCTCCTTCCTTTCTCTCTCTCTTTTCCTTCTCTCTCTCTTTTCCTTCACTCTCTCTCTCTTTCTGCTCAAAGTTAGATTTTTCTTTTCCTTTGGTTATTAAAGGCAATATGTGCCTCACTAGATATTTGTGAAAAACTTTCTGTTCTTTTGTTTTCTTAAAATTTAAGAAACATTAGCAACAAATGTTAACTCATAACTAATACTCAAAATTTTAAAGTTATAAAGATTTTTTAAAATGCTATATGCATACATTCTGATTGGAAATATTTTGTTATTGATTTAACAGTTGATATCTATTTAATCATAGCTCAAACTCAAAGTCTTGTTTTAAATCTATATATCTTCATTGTTGGTCTACTTATTTATACTTCTTACTTCTATAAATACATGTCACGAAGGCCTCATCTGAAGCATGAGCCCAGTGGAGTGGAACAAGTTACAGTTTGGATTAAAAATCATAATGAACTCAGTATCTTCTCTCCCCTCTGACAATTTTTTTCACTGGGTCTCACACAGTGTACCTGAATCTCAGTAAACTTCTTAGTCCTGATATAAATCATATTTGGTGACCTGCCCCTGCAGCTTGCCAGGCATATCTGAACCTGTCTGAGTGCTTACACTTGAACTGTAAATCTGCTATACTAACCATGTTATCTTTAATTTAGAAGATCAGTCATGCTGGTGTATCCCTCTAGAAAATGGTGACTAATAAAAATTCTATGTGAAATTGGCAGCTATACACTGATTATGTAATCTTCTATTCCAATTAAATGTTATTAAAATATGCAACCAAAAGGAGACTAGATTGTGAAAGAATTTATTGATTCATTCACATTGAGCTTGTTAGTATATTTTTGAGATACCAGGGAAATACATTTAATCAATAACCAGTCATCAGCTCTCACTGGATGTGGTTTTCAGACCTGAATATGTATGATTGGTTATCAGTCAATCATATCCCTTCTCTGCATTCTCCAAGGACATTATAATATAGATCAAATAATTCTGAAATAAAAAAAGTAGGATTATGTTTAAAGAGGAAAACAGTAACAAAATGGCAATGTAAGAGGTTTGGGTACATGTGGGGAGTTTCTTGGTTTAGGCTATATGGAATTGTATAATAATTGCTTTGGTGTTTTTTCCTTCAGAAAATATACCAACACATACCATTTCCTGGACCACTGGCCAATTTAAATGTGTTTCCTGATAATGATACAATTAAACTAGAAATTAATAACAAAACAATAATAGGAAAAGCTCCAGAAGTTGAAACTAAAACACATAATTCTAAAAGCCCATGGGTCAAAGAGGAAGTCTCAAAGAAAATTTAATAAAACTGGGCATAAAATTGAAAAGACAACATATCAAAATTTGAGCACTATTAACAAAAGAAAATGTCTGGTTTTGAAAAGAAACAAAAGTACTAAAAACACAATAACATATAATATAGAATAAATGATATTGACAATAAAACATTCTTCAATATGAGCTATGAATTCATATATGCACCCTAACTGTGGATTAAACCCATTACCGGGGTTATGTGCCCTGACCAGGAATTAAACTCATGACCTTTCTGTGCACGGGATGATGCTCCAACCAACTGAGTCATACTGGCTAGGGCAGTCCTGTTTCTTATTGTATTATTATGTTAAATTATTTTGGAAATAATGGTCAAAATTATGACATTCTGTATTTATTAACACTAAAAATAAAATGAGTTAAAATAATTATTTAAAATAATATGCTAATAATTTAGCTTGGAATATTTTAGTTGGCACTCTATTACTATGGTCTGAATGTCCCCCCTACCCCAGAAAAAAAGTCATATATTGAAGCCTAGCTCCCAATGGTGATGGTAAGAAGGTAGATGACGTCTTTGGGAAGTGATTAGGTCAGTGATGGCGAACCTTTTGAGCTCGGCGTGTCAGCATTTTGAAAAACCCTAACTTAACTCTGGTGCCGTGTCACATATAGAAATTTTTTGATATTTGCAACCATAGTAAAACAAAGATTTATATTTTTGATATTTATTTTATATATTTAAATGCCACTTAACAAAGAAAAATCAACCAAAAAAATGAGTTCGCGTGTCACCTCTGACACGCGTGTCATAGGTTCGCCATCACTGGATTAGGTTATGAGGCAGAGCCCTAATGAATGAGATTAGCTTCTTACAACAGAGGGTCAACAAAGGTCCCCAGCCCATGTAAAGGTACATTCTCTGCACCCTAGAAAAAGGTTCTCTCCCAATCACTCCAGTGCCATGATCTTAGACTTCCAGCCACCAGATCTTTTAAAAATAAATTTCTGTTGTTCATAAACTAAACCATTTTTTATTTTTTGTTATAGCAGCTAGAATACTCTAAGATAGAAAATTGTTACTGAGAGTCTGGTGCTATTGTAACAAATATCTGAAAATGTGCAATCAACTTTGAAACTGGTAATGAATGAGCTGGGTGAGGAAAGTGTCATGGTGCCTGCTAGAAAATGCCTAAATTGCTGTGAATGGACTGTTAAAGACAATTCTCAGTGCAGCTCAGAAGGAGATGAAGAGAGCTATAAAGAAGCCTCAATCTTCTTCAAGAATGCCTAAGTCAGCATGAACAAAATGTTGGTAGAAGCATGCATGGTAAAAGTTATTCTGATGATGTACCTGGTGGAAATGAGGAACATATTTTTGGGAAATGCAGGAAAGGCTATCATTTATAAAACAGCAAAGAGCTTGGCTGAATTGTATTTGTGTCCTACTGTTTTTGGAAGGTAGAATTTGTGAATAGTGAAACTAGATATTCAGCTGAAGATATTTCTAAGCAAAGTGTGAAAGGAGCAGCTTGGCTTCTTTTGAATGCTTACAGTAAAATGACAGAGGAGGGAAATGACTTAAAAATAAAATGGGTGATCAGAAGTTAAAAGTTTATCCACTTTGAAAGAAACCAATAAACAAATCTTTCCTGTGGACACGTGCATTCACACATACCAAACACTTGGATTATTCCTACTCATTATTCAAATGTCACCACTTTAATGAAGATTTCTCTGATATTTCCCTACAAAGATTTTTTTTTACCTTTGCTATATTTCATAGTATTCAGCTATTTTATTATAGTACTCTTTTTATCATAGTTTAATTTTAAGTTGATGAAATCTCTTCCTACAACTAGTTTTGAAAGTTTTATTCAAATTTTAAAAATCAATACCTAGCTCCTAATTTCTCAAGAAATATAGCAAAAATATGTGTCCACATATATATCTTACCTAATAATAGACAAACATGTAAATTAACTGTCCCTCCGCTACACTCACCAGCCAATCAGGAGAGTATGCAAATTAACCCAACAAAGATGGCGGTTAATTTGCATACATAGGGGGAAGTGGCAGAGCAAAGACTGAAGGCTCCGTCTGGAACAAAGGCCTGGGTCCTGGGTGCCGGAGGATAACCAGTGCCGGCAGCCAGGGGAAGGGAAGGCCTATTGCATGAATCTCTTCTTGCAACGGGCCTCTAGTATGTATATATTTGTTGAGAATATGTGTATTTAACTATATTAAGCATATTAAAGTTGTAACAAATGTTATTTTATTACAGTAATAAACCCATCTATATTAGTGCAATTATGTTTTATGCTCAATTATTCCAATTAATTTCACATGAATCTGTCTGTCCATATTAATAAAAACATTAAATATTTTATGCAATTACAATACTCTCTTAGAAAGTAAACAATGTAGGTATAAGAAAATGGCTATCCCAGAAAATAACATGTTAATAAAAATCAAAGTGACCTACCATGAAGTATTTAAAAATGGCAGGGAAATAAATAGAAAATTATGACATAATTAATTCATAAATGGATTATAAAATACAAATGATCTCTCAACCCCCATATTGTCCATGAAGCTGTCCTTAAATTTATGAGTCAGTGTATATTGTTTTATAAATTTCAGTATGTTCTTGATAACAGCTTTTTTTTTTAATTTTATATATTTTATTGATTTTTTACAGAGAGGAAGGGAGAGAGAGAGAGAGTTAGAAACATTGATGAGAGAGAAACATTGATCAGCTGTCTCCTGCACATCTCCTACTGGGGATGTGCCCGCAACCCAGGTACATGCCCTTGACCGGAATCGAACCTGGGACCTTTCAGTCCGCAGGCCGACACTCTATCCACTGAGCCAAACCGGTTTCGGCGATAACAGCTTTTTAAAGAAAAGTTGTGCTCGTTAAGAAGAGAGCATACCATTCATCAAAACTCTAAAAATTCAATGTAGCAATATTTATTTTTCATATAACAAGCATCCACATAGTTCTGCAAAATTTCTAATCAAAATAGATAGCCATTTTTTTTAAATTACAAAATAAAAGGGTTGAGGGGTCATGAATCAGGGACAAAACTATGAAGAAAACAGTAAACATACAATTTTGTCAGCAGATGTGAGTTGTCAGGAATAACCAATTATTATAGGACTAGAGGCCCAATGCATGAAATTTGTGCAAGAGTAGGCCTTCCTTCCCCTGCCTGCCGGCACTGGCTTCCCTCTTGCACCCAGGACCCGGGCTTCCCTCGCAGCCCAGGCTTCGTCTGGAAGGTTGTTCAGAAGGATGTCTGGAAGGATGTCTGGTCTAATTAGCATATTATGCTTTTATTATTATAGATATCATTACTAAATACAAATATTCTCAACAAATATATATATATATATATATACACATACATACATACATACTAGAGGCCCATTGCAAGAAGAGATTCTATTTTCTTTTTTTCTATTTCCAGGAATATATTTTCTCCCAAGTTTGTATATACTATACCCTATCATTCTTTTAGAGTCAGTTTTATCATCCTATTTCCTTAGTTTTTGTTGTTGTTGTTGTTGTTTTTTAAATATATTACATCACATAACTTTGTATCAAAAAATAAACTTTTGTTTAGGGGGTTAAAATTAAAATTTTGACCTAATATGAACAATAAAAATTAAAAAATTCCAGACACCATTATATTCTGTTTTAAATACCTGTATGTGTTACAGTGATATAACTGACTTCATATTTTAATTATGCAATTAGTTACTTCTAAAACATCACAGAAGCATGATCAAGGGAAGAAAAAACTAAGTTGACCCTATTAGAATTCAAACATTTTGTCCTTTAAAAAATGTACTTAGAATAGTATGAGCAAAGAGATGATTAAAGAATTTATATAACTTGTACAAGGCTGAATAATAGTTGGTAGAACCAGAATTATAATTCAAGTTAATCGGATTTCAGAGTCTTAATCTTCTTACTTTATAGTGATAGCATATTTTAACAGTATGGCAAAGTTACTTCTAGAAAACTGCTCAGCAATGTGTATTTATGCACTCTGACTCATTTCAGATTTACATATCAGTGAAGAAAAATAAAAACCACTCTAGTGTTTTAGGAGCAAATGGATTTTACAAAGCTAACTAGGAGCCTATTAAATAATTGGACAAATCCAAAGAGCAAATACCGGGGGATTTTGGTTATATCCTGTGGCTGAATCCAGTTACCCACTGACAAGAAACCACTGTTCCACCCAAAGGTTAGGGGACTGCAAGAACTCTATGTGAAGTTTATAGTCAGTGTTGCCCCAGATTCGTGCTGTACCCTTCATATCAGTGTAATGGCTCCAATATAAGAGAGAGATCTATGCCTTACATCTGCCTTCCAAATCTCAAGAACATTGGCAAGACATAAATTTCTTCTAATATTTGACAATAATGCCAATTTGCTACTTGATATTTATTCATATTCTCCAAATAGAATATGGTCAGCTTGAAAAAAATATTGCTTGCTTCAAATCTAGGGTTCTCTATTTAACAATACATACATTATAGCTTCAACATCAAATGATCTCACAAAGTCCTGGGAGACCACAGTTGGTGTACATGCTATAATGGAACTGGGCCTGGGAATAGAGACTAAAACAGAGGATAGGATAAAGCTTAACCCAAGACAATTTATTCCTCTAATGTCAATGTAGTCACTAGCACTGAATAATCACATACATTAAATGGTGATTTTTGACCAAGCTTATTCACATAGTAAGGAATGTAGGTCAGGAATCAACTTTAAGTTCGCTTGACTCTGAAACCTTTATTCTATGTTTCTCAAGGAAAATAAAAATACACTGAAATTCTCAAAGGTTTGTATTGTTGTAAATTAGAGTGATTAAATGTCTCAAATAAAAAGAAGCAACTATCCTATATCTAATCCTATCTAATAAAAGGCTAACATCCAAATAGACCGAACGGTGGAACAATCGAGGTTGTATAATAATTGCTTTGGTGTTTTTTCCTTCAGAAAATATACCAACACATACCATTTCCTGGACCACTGGCCAATTTAAATGTGTTTCCTGATAATGATACAATTAAACTAGAAATTAATAACAAATCGCTGTCATCAGGGTGAGCCTCTGGTGGTTACTAAAAATTATTTGCTCCCGCATGCTGCAGTCCTGCCCAGCGCTTGCACCTGCTGCTGGCGCCAGCCCTGCTCACAACTGCTGCCGACGCTGGAGCCACCACTCACACCCACTGCTGACACCACTTGCACCCACAGCAGGCGCCTGAGCTGCCGCCACCACTTGCACCCTCTGCCGGTGCCCAGTGCTGGTCCTGATCGCTCGGCGCCATCATTGGGTATGAGCGGGCCAATGCCATCAGTGCGTGGGAACGGTGGCGGAGGGAGCGGGGCTACTGGCAGACAGGGGACTAGGGGCCATGGTGGGAGGGGCCAAGCGGGGGCATGGAAGATGGACCATGACCCTCCCCTGTGCCTACTGCAGCCTCATGGCCTACAGTTCCTTTCAAGGTGCACTAATTCATGCACTGGGCCCCTAGAACTATACATATATAAGCCAATAACTGGAATGCCAGAACAACTGGAATGATCGGTCGCTATGACGCAGACTGTGACCGGCCAACCAGCTCGATCGGGGGGCAGCCCCTCCCCCTGGCTGGCTACGCCCCCGATCGCCCCCACACCTTGATTGGGGGTGGTGCCGGCCAGCCAACTGCCTGCAGCCCCTTCCCCCCCACTGGCCCAGCCTGATCAGCCCCCATCAGGGGGGCCGGCCGGACCCCACCTGTGCATAGGGCCTCTAGTATATATATAGTTGTGTGACCAGGATTGAATGACAAGTTCCCAAATGTTCTAATATTTTTATTACTTCATATTTCAAATGAACAATTCTTCAGTTTTACAAATTGTGTAAAGAAAGACATCTTGATGCAAAACATGACCATGCCTCATCAAATTCCATTATGTATTTAATTAAGATATTAATGAGACGACTCTGAAACTGAGTGAGAAATTAACCTACTAGCTTATTATTAATAGCTAAAATTATTAGACCCCCCTCTCTCCTCTCCTGCATCACAAAGCACTTGGTAAATTATTTTTCACTTGCTGTTTAAACTACTCTTCTATTATTTTTTGAACTCTTCTCGTATGTCTTCTAAGAACCATTTAGAAATGGCTCATTTAACCTTTGCAAAACATAACAGTGTGATTTCAAAGATAGCATTTTGCTCTTTCTGAAATTGAGCTCATTCACATGCTTCGTATTTAAGTTTCATGAGCGCTTCTTTATTTAAATGGTTATCTTAATAACAGATTGGTGTGCATTTATGATACTGGTCACAAATTATTTCTCTGCCAATAGTTTTCCATTTAAGTTGAAACAGTAACAATGTTATCAAATTCTACTTATGTATTTAAAATAACAAATAGATTTGTCTAAATAATTATAGCTTGACATCATAGAAATTGTTATAGAATTGAGTGTAAAACTTTTCTTTGGGCAAAACTAAATTTTTCATAAAAGCAAAATTATATAAATTAGAAACTATAACACATAGATATACATGTTCATGTTAAAATGCAAGATTAAATTAGAAAGTACAAAAATACATACAAAAATATTTTTGTTTTTCTTTTTAGAGCATGGATATTAATTTAGAACTATATTTGAGAAATTAATAATAATAATTTCTTATTTTAATTATTCATTCTATTAAAGTTTTTTAACACTTAAGATAAATACTAAGAAATAAATGTTCTGATATTATATAAAAGGTCCCCCAAATTAAAATAATATTGTATATAAATAGTTCAAATTTTGTTATATTTATATCTAAGTATTTAATAATTTTGATGCCTAAAGGAGTTCTTTGGTTCTCAGACAGGGATACTGCTTCTATGCCATTAAAAGTGACATATTCTATGATTTTATTTTAAATTGTTGCCAGTATACAGAAATACAATTAATTTTGTGTATATTGACCTATATTGATATTTTGGACAACATTGCTAAACTCTATTAGTTCTAGTAGGATTTTTCTAGATTCTCGAGGATTTTCTATACAACCATTATGTTATTTGCAAGTGAAAACATATTTACTTCTTACTTTTCAATTTTGTTGTATTTTGTTGTACTAATCTACATACTGTATTTAGTGGTGCATTACATTGATTGATATTCAAAGGTTAAAGTGACTGAATTACTGTGATAAATCTCATAGGGTCATAATGTATTATGCTTTTGATATATTTTAATGTGATTTGCTAATATTTTGGTTTACAATTGCATTTATGTTCATGAACACTAACTGGTCTGAAGTTTGTTTTTTTTTCCATACCTTTATCCTGGTTGTGTATCAGTGTAGTATCAGTATAATAACTTGCAATGCCTGATCTAAACCGGCAGTTGGACATCCCCCAAGGGACATCCCCCAAGGGGTCCCAGATTATAGAGGGTGCAGGCCAGGCTGAGGGACACCCCCAACCCATGCACAAATTTTGTGCACCAGGCCTCTAGTTTTACTATAACTATAGTTTTGCCTTTTCCAGAATATCATGTATTTGAAATTATCAGAGATTTTTTTAAAGTTATCACTTTAGTTCAATACTCTTCAAAGAGTTCAATATCAGTTTTACTATTTATTAACTTTTTTTCAATTCCTTTGAAAAATACATCTAGAATTTCATTTGTGTGTGCATACACACAAACTATTTTAGGTCAATTGTGTGTGTGTGTATATATATAACTTTGCCTAAGTCTCCTACTGAACAAATATATTAAGTAAAAACTTTGCATTTTGCATATTTTAATTATTCTCAAGTAAGTTTTCTAGTGGTCCTTATTAAATTATGATTGTAATTACAAAATTACTTTTAAATATTGAACTAGTTATTTTCCATTTGCCTGCCAGATCTGTGTTCTGTTCTTGTCTGCACTGCAGGAGCTCTGCTACTGGCCTGCACAGACTGCATGGTCAGACTTCTGCATCTTCTGGCTTCTGGCTGGGTTTGGTAGTGGTAGGCTCAGGCAGGGATCAAAGTCAAAGAGCAGAGAGAACTTGCGCCAGGTCTGTAGTTGGCTCTTTATTAAACTCAAATTAAGCTCTGCTTCTTCCCTGCCAAGACTCCCCCAAAACGGTAGTGTTTTTAAAAGCAATTAAAAATGTTTTAATCTAGGGATTATATTCTCTTTGGCTAGAAGCAGATGAAACAATTTTTTAAAATGCCAACTATGTTTGTCTAATTCTAGAAATGTAGTACACTACAGAGGAGTCTTGAAATTCATTTCAAAATAATCTTTCAAACAACCTAGACCTTGTCTGATTTCTGTTTTTTCTTTTTTCAAATCATCACTTTTATCTTCAGTTCCCCTTATCTTTATCATCTCCATTTTTTTTAAGTCAGGTTTACTAAGGCACAGTTTACATGTAGTAAAATTAATCCTTTTTAAATACACAGGTTCACTAGCTTTGACATACTTGTGTAGTTTCAGAACTAACACCACAATTACAGTTTGGAATATTTTCATCATACCAAAGGAGTTTCCTTTTGTAGTCAACCCACACTCACTAATCCAGCCATTAGCAATCACTAACCTGATTTCTAACTCTATAGATTCTTTTTATCAGGTTTATTGATATATAATTCACATATGACACCATCGCATGGTATTGTATACATGTATATGCATTTTTAGAATAGTCACAGATATGTGCAGCCATAATCACAGATGTTAGAATGTTTTCATTATCTCAGAATAAACCCCCATACCTTGAGAAAAACTTTGAGTCCAAGCTCCCCTTGTTACTGGGAATATGACCTATTCCAAATTGAACATGGTAAGCCACATTTGGCTTTTAGGAATTTCTTAAAATTTGTGCTGATTTTGTCTTTTTCACTTGTATAGCTGCCATCCCTACTGAGGGTGAAATCTATTTTCTTGGTGGGGATTATCTCCTTAAAATTCAGTTTACTTGGTTACCTTGTACTCAGTGCTCTAAGATGGGGTCCAGGTAATATGATTATGTCATTTATACAGATTTTTCTCCTTTTAACAGTGGAAATGTCATTTTCTTACATCTTGCTACAACATAGGTGGAAGCAATGCCTCTGATTTTCTTTTAAACAGAAGGCAGCGTGCTTAAATGTACCTCACAGAAAAATATTTCTCTCATTTTATTTGCTATATCCTGTGATTTGGTTGATTTTATTCTTGCTTCTATGAACCATATTTGAAAATAAAGGTACCCAAAACATAGAACCAGGAGTTTACTCTACAACTTTTTCCTTTGTCTTAGTAGTGACATCCTATCCTCATCATTTTATGTAGTCCTGAAGAGGATTTGGTCAGTCCTGCATAAAGTTCAGAAAACCTATTAGTAAGGTTAACATTAGTGCTAGTTCAGTTTTTATTGTAATTTATTGAATTTATAACCAACAGAGATTTAAGAGCAAAGCAATCAAACAATGCCATTATGGCATTTTTTTTTAAATACAGTTAATCAGAAAAGAATTGTTTAGTGTCCATTCAGAAGACTCAAATGGGCCCTAAATGCCAGCACTCACATGAAACAACTTTTAAAATATATATATTGATTTCAGAGAGGAAGGGAGAGGGAGAGACAGAAACATCAATGAGGAGAGACAATCATCAATCGGATGCCTCGCCCCCTGCTAAGGATCAAGCCCACAACCTGGGCCTGTGCCCTGACCAGGAATTGAACTGTGACTTCCTGCTTCAGAGGTTGATGCTCAACCACTGAGCACTGGGCTGGTTCACAACTCTTTATAACTTAGACTGAGAGGGCTAATATCATGCTGGGTCTTCCACATTCTACATGAAGCAAAGAAAGCCATGATTGGGGTCAATTGAATAAACTTGTAAGACAATGGGAGAAACTGTATACAGGCACAGTTGCAACAGCTTCCATGGCACCAGAAGCATGTATCTTATGGAGATAGCATTGGTAATGATGTGTTATAATTTCAAAGGTCCTTTCAGTTATTCCCCTCCATGATCACTTTACATCACCTCTCAGACTCTTTCTGGTAATGCATGTCATGTCCAGGGATTTTTGTCTGTAGGATAAAGCTTTGAATTCAGATAAAGTAAGAAAAGTATCTTCAAGGAGAGGTACTTTAAGATCCAGTCTAGCACTGATTAAGACAAAGAATTGAGTATTCTATGTAAAATACCTGACCTGAATATTGAATTGATTTATTTTTGAATTGAATATACATTGCAATTAAAGAACAAGATGGAATGGAACTGAAACTTATGTAATCAGTAATCAGAATTTTAATAATGCTAAAATCAGCCTGATAAATTGGCATTTATACTCTTCCTCACCACTTGGTTTTTGGTCATACTGTTCTTTCCGTCATGAAAGAAATAATTTTTAAATATTTTTATAGAAAGAGGAAGGGAGAGGGAGAGATGTGAAGGGTATCAAGCGATCAACCCGAGCATGTGCCCTGACTAGGAATTGAACCAGAAACATTTTGGTGCCTGTACAGATCCCCAACCAATTGAGCTATACCAGCTGGGTGAGAAAATAATTATTTTGATAAGAATTAATGGCTGTGTTAACAGAGTCAGAATTTCCTCATTTCTCTTTCTTCATGCTGCATTTGAAGTAAATAAAAATGAAGATGACTTTGTTGATTACCAAGATCTTCACTATAACTGATAACATAAAGCATGAAAAAACACCAATAACCACTTTTGAGATCTATATAACATTAATGTTAATTACTATATTTATAATAAATTTACTATATTTATAATATTTTAACTTAAAATGATTCAATGATATTAAAATGTGCTCAATCTTGAATCTCATATTAACAAAGAATGTTTCACTCATTATGGAAATGCATACAGAAGTAATTAGAAAAGCTGGTTTCCACTGAATTTCATATTTACAAACAGAATGTCCATTTATTCCTATATCTAAGTAACACATTTTCAAAATTCTGTTGCTTTGTAACTTATTCTAAAGTTTAAAATATACTTCAGGTATAAATGAAAAGATCTGGGGAAATATGGCTCAGTGGGTTAAGTTCACTAAACACATATATCTGGTTTACACAGGGTGAAGAGTTATTCAAGGATGAGGAAAAATTTATTATTTTTTAGTTTGGAAAAGGCTTTGTGATACATAAAAGTTACATCTGATAAATGTTGCACAACTCTCAATGCATTAGACACAAAAGAAGTTCTACTGAATTTAATTTAAAAATACTGTTGATTTATGCAAATTATGAAATTACACTTAGTTGTTTTTCTTAATCATCACAGGAGAATATATTTTTTATTTATTTTATAGTATAGAGAGGAGGAACAGGGAGAGGGAGAGAGAGAGAGAGAGAGAGAGAGAGAGAGAATTGAGAAACATCAATGAGTTGCCTCCCATATGCACCCTCACTGGGGATTAAACCTGCAACCCAGGTATGTGCCCTGACCAGGAATTGAACCCACAAACTTTTGGTGTACAGGAAGATGTTCCAACCAACTGAACCACCCAGCCAGGTCACACATAGTTTTTATTCTTTGATTGATGCTGTGGTTTAAATCATACCCGTGGGATTGTTCCACTCTTACAAGTAAACACGTCCCTGGCATGGCATATTAGAGTTTTTCACTGAGAGTCAGAAATCATTACTAACTGGGGACCGTGATGCGGTTTTCACTTTGCCAGGCTCAACCTCATTACCAGAGTTTTCTATGCCACAGAGGAATCAATACTGACAAGAACTACACCAGGGTTGAAAATTAACAGAAGTGATTCCAGGGGAGAGAGTCTAAGACCCAGATCAAGATAATTTTCAATATTTGAAGTTGCACTTTATTAAAAACTAAAAAAAATGTATATAAAATTCCAAATGATTAGATGTATCT
Organism: Myotis brandtii; assembly: GCF_000412655.1. Lineage (NCBI taxonomy): Eukaryota > Metazoa > Chordata > Mammalia > Chiroptera > Vespertilionidae > Myotis > Myotis brandtii. The sequence continues at coordinate 2,012,200 of NW_005360891.1, read as the reverse complement.
CCCCAAGCTTCTGAATCTCTCTAGCCTCACTTAATTGCCCTTTAAGTTCTGTGTTCAGTGTACATTTTGATAGTAAAAATTTCCACTCTAAGAATCCAGAGTATAAGTCCATTGCATTTTGTCCTGTCACGTGGGAAAACATTCAATTACTTTAATACCTTGTCACCACACAGATGTATATTTCTTGTCTCAATAATACACTTCTATTTTCTGATCCTTCCATTACTATCTGGTATTAAGAAGTCTGGACACAAAATTCCATCTCATTTGTAAATGAATGCATTTAGCTATGATTTCCCAGTTGAATATACTATAAAGTAGCATATCTCCTTTAGTTTATACTGCTAAGATAAACATGTCTACCATTCTTCATATGTGTTGTTTTTCATTAAAAAATAAGACATCTTTTCACTCAATGATTACTATTGTGGAAATTTCAAGGAGAGTTTAAAAACTTTATAGTGTAAAAAGACTTCAGGTACGTTCTGATTAGAGGTGGATGGCATAGGGAAGCTGCAGGATAGGCTAGATTGAGGTGAAGAATGGTTAGGGGTATGTCTGATTTTCTCTGGTTGGTCTTGGAAACAGAGAGAAGAATTAGGGAAGCTGGAAGTTATTGAGCAAGCCCTGGCCCTCTGGCTAATTTAGCTCCTAGGCTACTTGCTACTGTGGGTTTCTGGCTGCTCACATATGGTCTGGCCATTGTAAATCTGTTAATTTAGTCTTTCAGTCCTCTATTTTGTTCATCCTCTCCATTATGAGAGGTTGAAAAATTCAGGTAAGCCTAGAGATCTGGATCATTACTGTTCATGGTTTGTGTAGTCATCTCTATAGCCAAATGTATTGCAAGATGTGCCTGAACTGATTGCTGTTGCATCATCACTGAAATCATCTGATGTGGGGAAAGCTGCACAAAACCATATAAGATGCTGGATAGAAGGCAATGGACTAGCATTATGACCACTATGATGAAAATAACAATGAGTAGTCTTATAAAATGCTTCAGAACCAGGAAGCCCAATTGCCATACCTATACTGAAAGAACAAATCCCAATAGCCATGAGAGATCCAAATCGCTTTGGTTCTAAGATTATGTAGAGCCTGGTCCACCTTCCTTGTATTAATCCAAGCACAGCAAGAAGTATTAGTAATGGGACAGATGCCATCATGAGTAATCAATAAAAATATAGAGCATTGTGATTTTCCTTTACTACTTATGATCATGAATTGAGATTGCTCTATATTCTATCTAGGGCAGAGGTGGAATCATTAATAACTTCTACCAGAGTTAGTGATAGTTTCTTACAGTCTTTCCTCTATGATTTTTATGATTCTCATTTATGGGAACAATGCTCTGATTTTTTCACATAAACAATGAGTCAATCATTTAGGCAGTTTTCCTGAATAACTAAGAGTGGTCTTGTTTTAGGGCTCACATGTGACATATAATTTCCATGCTTGGTTATTTATATAATTAGGGTTGCTATATACAGTCAAGTTTAAGAAAACTATTCCTGAAGTGCATGAGGTGTTAGTCTGAGCAAACAGGACCAGGTGTCCTAACCACCAAGGAAATATTTATTCAGTAGGTGCATATGGAGATCCAGGAAAAAAACCCAAAACAAAACACTTGTTCATAGCATGAAGTCTGAACCATGGCCAGACCTTAACTGGGTTACATATACAGATCTCTATTTGTCTCTTGCAAGGGGCAAGTATTTGGCCCACTGCCCTACAAAGGCTGCTAAATTTAAGTGCAACCTTTAGAGTAGCTAAAAAGCTGCTTGATTTTGTGTTTCCAACCTGGGGCATACTGTTTTTTGTAGTGGAATATGGAAAGTAAAATTTTAAAACTGCTGATAGTAAACTGAGGGAGCAACACCTGTATGGGATGCCTTACAAACTAGCTGAGTTTAGAAAAGGCACGCTTTTGGATAGGATACAGAGAAAAGAAAGGTGATAGAGGGTGAGTGGTGGTTGTTATGATATGCAGGAGAAAATGTCACGTAGTGGTAATGCTTAGATGCAATTAACAATAAAATCCAACTTTTAAATTAGCATATTTTTTGATTAATAAAACTGTTCTCTGAACTCTATCTCCACAAGAAACATAAATATGGCCCCTGAATACTAGAGGATGCTTTAATTTAAAATACATCACATGTTCCAAATGTTCCACACATCAATTTATCATGATGGTTGTACTGGAGGAAAGAAAAAAACTCTAAAGTAGATAATAACTCAATTAAACAATAATAAACTTTCTTAATTTGAGTTTATTCATTATTATACTTACAACTTTTAACTTCATTCTAATACTTCCTATTCTATTTATTCAACTATTGTTAATATACTTTATAAATGTACAAAGGTGCTTGATGTTAGAAAGAGAATATTGCATAGAGTATAAAATTACTTTAATACTCTAGATTTACTTACTAATTAATATCATACTCCCTATGAACATAGTCTCTTTTTTAAGCTATCACAATTCATTAGGAGAGATTCATTTAACTTTACCCCACATAAATATTATAATACTTTTAATGTGTTTTTCATGTTATGTACTTAGTTAATTGTTCAATTTTTAGAACTCTAAATAATTTTAAGTTTTAAATAATACCCTAAAATAATTTAACACATCCAAAGCAATTTTTGTATCAAGATCCCTCAGATTCAAATAGAACAAATCATTTTAGATAATCATAACACCATTTTTAAGAGTTATTTATATTGTGTACTATAAAATCCATTTACTAATTGGCAAATGACTCCTAAACACTGTGGCCAACATGTATTGAGTCAATAAAAATATACCATTTTTATTAAAATGTCACATTTGCTTGATATGAAATATGGCTGATCCTGGACTCTAAAGGATAGCACTGAGAGTACATTGAAAATGGTAAAATACTCTTGGCCCATACACAAGTTTCAGGTTGTGCCCTTCCATTGCTTAAGGTTAGTTGCCCAATTTATTTTCAAGATTAGATTTCTGGTCCTATTATTCCTAAGCCATGTTTTAATAGAAAATAGTATTGTGAGACTTACATACAGGGTGTCCCAAAAAAATGTATGCACACTTTCTTTACAGCTGATAGCTCAATTGATCTTTCTTTTCAGATTTAACTCATTGTAATTAATAATTATTCAAAGTATATATACATTTTTGGGACACCCTGTATTAACAAATAATGAAAATCAAACATGTGACAAATGTGTTCTAATTAAAAAATATGTATCAATAACTAAATGTTTGTTACAATTTAAGCAGTAAAACAGGAAACAAAAGCTCCAGGAAATAAAGATTATTATTTTCCAGCTGGTCTAAAAACCCAATACAAAAGTATGATTTTGTTGAGAGATAGCTGAGCTCATGTTAATATAAAATGTATACAAAGTTATTTCATTAATGTATTAAGTTAATTAGGAAAAAATCAATTAGGGAATTTCAAAAAGCACTTGTCTATAAATAACTCTGTTCAACGAATACCTAAATATAAACAAAGCTGCCATTTTATTTGGGGTGAGAAACTGGGAAATCTATTAAAATTTAGTGTTGAAAAAGTTATTTTACAGATTGTTTCAGAATTTGCAACAACCATATTTACAAAGTTGAGGCCCAGTGCATGACATTCGTGCATTTGGAGGGGGGTTGGGGTCCCTCAGCCTGGCCTGCGACCCTCTTGCAGTCTGGGAGCCCTCAGGGAATGTCTGTCAGTCGGACATCCTTAGCTCTTCCGCTGCACTCACCAGCCGTGAGCCCAGTTCAGGGCTTCTGGCTGAGCTGCGCTCCCTGGTGGAGCGCACTGACCACCAGGAGGCAGCTACTATGCTGAGCATCTGCCCCCTCGTGGTCAGTGCATGTCATAGCGACCGGTTGTTCTGCCGTTTGGTCGATTTGCATATTAGCTTTTTATTATATAGGATTTCTTCTTGTACAGTAACTGATTAAATAATGATTCATCAAAGGAGTGGAGGGAGTCAAGGATAATTTGGTGACTGAGAAGGAAACTTTTGAAATGATACACATGAAGACAACATTAGTGTCGCCACTTAATATTAGGTAACTTATGTGTAGAGTTTTTTTTTTATATACCTGTTTCTACAATGGCAAAGAGAATAATAATATCCACCCCATAGAGATTGTCACCCAAGCACATAAATTCCTGATCCTAAACCTAAGTCATAGTTTATTAGAATCATATTTTGATAGAAGCCAGCACTACGGAACAGAATACACTCACAAAATAATGCACTCATAAAATATATATGTATATATATATATATATATGATTACATTATTATGCTACATTATATGTACATATATGTGTATGACACATATACTGCATATATTATAAATACTATTATAATTTATTAAATAACACAAATATACATGTGAATTACATTATATTTATGTATTATATATATTACTATATATAATACATAAAAACATAAATGTAAATAACATAATTATATATATGTACAGGTAAATCATATGTATGTGCGTGTGTGTGTGTATATATATACATAATATATATGTGTATATATATATATATCTGAACATAATCTTTTCTCTTAGGCTTTGTATGTCTATATCCTATTAAGAGAAAATTTGTTTAACCCTAGTTCATATTTTAGTTTCCTGGAGCTGCCACAATAAACTACCACAAACCGGGGGGCTTAAACAGCAGAACTTTATCATCTCACAGTTATGGACATTGGGTCTGAAATTAAGTTATCAGTAGGGTTGGTTCCTTGAGAGGGCTGGTTGGAAGAATCTCTCCCTTGCCTCTCTCCTAGTTTTGGTAGCCTTAGGCATTCCTTTGCTTTGTAGATGGTGTTCTCCAAGTATCTTCACCTCAGCTTCCGTCTATCCATGTCTATCTCTGTGTTCAAATTTCCTCTTTAATGACACCACTTGTATTGTATTGGGGCTTATGTAATAAATAACCTCATGTTATCTTGATCATCTGCAAAGACCCTATTTTTAAATAAGCTCATATTTATAGGGGCTGGGGATTAAAATATGTTGTTGGAGACAATTCAACCAATAACACTCCAAGTAAATATTAGTACTTTTTTAATTATATACATCCTGTTACATATAAGAAATTGTACCTATTTACATTTTTCAAAAGATGTTTCTTTTTTAATGTTTTAAAAATATATTTTTATTGATTTTAGAGAGAAAGGGTGAGGGAGAGAGAGATAGAAATATCAGTGATGAAAGAGAATTATTGATTGGCTGCCTCCTGCATGCCCTACTACTGGGATCGAGCCCACAACCTGGGTCTGCAACCCTGGGTATGTGCCCTTGACTGGAATTGAACCCGGGACCCTTCAGTCCACAGGCTGACACTCAGTCACTGAACCAACTCAGCTAGGGCTCAAAATATGTTTCTTAATCTATATTTTTTGCATTTAAATAATACAAAAATTATGCCAATATCTTTATATAGGAAGATTTAGGTTAAAAGAAAAACAAGTAGATGTATGTAGTAATATACACATTTTAATTATTTGTTTAGCATTTAAATTAAGATTTTAAATTATTGTGTAACACCTAAGAAAGATTTACTGTAATAAGGCACTGTGTCATAGTCTATTACTACAACAAAGGTTCACGGTTTTTATCCCTCATATTTGTCTGACGTAGCTGGTAATTCAAAAAACTAATGCCTGACATCTACTTCAAATAATAAAGTTTATGTGAGTTGACTTGCAAGCACTACAAAGAAAAATAAAGTCAGTTAATTGAAGATTGTAATAAGATTCAAGAGATCATGGTATTACAGGAAGCAAAGACCTGAAAGGGACACCAGAAGCTATGAATTCCAAAGACTGTAAATAAACTTGAACATAACTCCTATAACTCTAAGCTTAGAACTATTTCACATTTCTTAAAAGGCACATGGTATCAGGGAGTAGTGGACAACAAGCCATAATTTTTTACAAAAAATGAACTTGATTTGGGAATGAGGTATATTGTATTTAGAACTGTGATCTTCATAAGAAATGTGTTAAAGTACTGCTATTTCTTTGCTCCTATAATTTGGGAATCTACTTGGACTTTGGAAAAATTTCCTTCATTATCACAATGACACAAGTGAATAAGAAAAAACAATGAGAAGTAGTATAACAATGGAAAAGGAATATAAAATATATAATTGTTTTTACCATTTTGCTTTTTCTGTATGACTTAATATAAACTTTTACAAAGTTCTTTTTTATTCAATTAGTTAATTATAAATTTTATAAAATATTTTTCTTACAGTCCTTTAATTTTCTACATTAGTGGAATCCCTGTTGTAGGCATATTATCACTACTAGATTTGTGTTACGAATAAGAAAGACATCTTTAAAATGCCCTCTGAAACTCTTTCTCCATGTTTCATCAGTAGGAATGCAAATCTTGGCTTCAAGTATATCTACTTTTATACTTTTCCACAATAAAGTAAAACCTGATTCATATTCAACTCAGGTTCTATTTTAAAGTATCCCATCTGTGACAGTTCTGTTTTGATCATCAGCATTATGCTGACACTGCATTAGTACAATAAATGATTCCTGACACCAGGAGAAGTCCCAGGCTGCTGACCTAGAAAAAGCTGGCTCTTTAGCTTGTTTTGTTACTGAGAAAAATACAAAACTGAATGTTATTACTACCCACATTCTAAAATCCACTGTGTTGTTGTGATATCTGTTTAAACCTCCCAGATTAATGGAAGTCATTGGCCAGAAATCTACTACTGGGTACTATATTGGAAAGAGAAAATTTAAAATATTAAGTGTTGATAAGAGATTTAAAATAGGAAAATTATAGTAAAAGTAAATATCCACAGTTTTTCTGTAACCAACGTTGCCAAGCATAACACAATGAATGAATATATATATTTACCTGTGCACATGTAATACACTTAGAAAAACAAAGCTTTTCAAATTGTATGGGCAAACCTCACAAGCATGACAATACTCTTGGGGTGATGAACACACACTATAGCTTACAGATGATGTGTTGTTTTGTACACCTGAAACCTGTATCATTTCCTTTCAATAAAAAGGGGGGAAAAGTGTTATACCAAATTGCTCATGTAAAACAGCATATAGGTGAATGTTTTGTGATTGTGAATATTATGTAAAAACAATTAAACCATTTCAATAAACCAAGATCTTTGGAAAAGATATAAATGCTCAAATCTCCTCCCAAAACAAACAAAACAATTCTAAATTTAGACTTCATTAGTATATCATGTTCATTTAATTATTCAATATATAGCAATTAATTAAGAATTCACTTTATGTTTAAACACAGGCTAAGTGGTAAAGAGAACCAAAAGCAGTAAAAATAAATAAATGAATGAGTAAAGAAAAGTGTTTTGCATCATCAGGAGCCAGATAATATTACTGGAAAACAAATTGAACACAATAAGAGAAAGTAAATGTAGGACTGACCACACTGCACTTCTGAGGGAGGAACATAAATATTTCAAAATATTGTCAATATCTCACAATACATCTTAAGAATTGTCATGGTCAGAAAGACTGAAAGCCACATTCATATTTAAAAACTTTGGATTACTTATCTTGAATTTAATTTATTATGTGTGTGCCCATGGCTTCCATTTCATGTCTGACATTTCCTTTTTTCTTTCCCAATTTGAGCCTTCATCTGAACCACAATTAATGAACACACCAGCAGTCTTTGTCAAGAACTAAGTTCAATGAAGAGCAGAGAATCCAATTTCCTATTGTGGTTTAGAACCCAAGGGCACAGTCAGTTTATTTCCAAAGGGTCAACTTTGAGTGGGTATCCTTTGAGTGATGGCCTAAAAGAAGGAATTTACCAGATTTCTCCATCTAACATACTCTTAAAAAGAAAATGGGAGAAAAAGTATCTCATCCTTACTACCTAGGTTGACTATTTTCAAATACACTGGATTTTATCAAGTTCTTTAAGGGGCAGCTGTAATATTTTAACCATGACCAAATGCCAGGTCTCTAAGACTGTTTCTGTTTCATCATGCTAACTTCTCAAATTAGTTGGCTCGCAGCCCACCCGCTGCAGTGGCAGTGAGGTGGCAAGGGAAATAGGAGGGGAGGAGGCAGGGAACCACGCGGTGGTAGGGCACCAATGATGGCGGCGTTGACGTCCAGCATCCGTTCCTTCCGTGCCTGGCCCAGTGACCGGAACACACACTGATTGGCCTGGCTCCGATTGGCCCTGATCACTGGCCAGACCTAGGGACCTCATCCATGCATGAATTTCATGCACTGGGTCTCTAGTAGTTACATAAGAATGTAGGGTCAAAGGACAGTATTTTATTTTACTTTTCAGGGTAACACAAGCTTGAATATATGAGTATAGTGTTGAATGAGCCCACAGAAAAGAAAACCATGTAAGAAAAGACTGCTATTTAGGGAAATAGGTTTCTGAGTATATAGGGTGTGATCAATGAGAGAAATTTGAGTATATAGAGTGTCATCAATGAGATGACTTTGAAAAGAGGAAAATTATGTTTGTTAATGGAGGGGTTGGAGTAGATCTGAGAAGAAAAAGTAAATTAGGAAATTCAGAATTTCTAAAAACACCTTCCTGCTGATTGTGTATGTTTCTCCAGAAGTAATCTTTCAGGACTCAGTGGACCAGAAAAGAAATCAGAGATTTTTTAGGACTGATTATGGGTCAGCTATTTGAGGACAGTGGACAAAATATAGCAAAAATATAATAGCACTCATATAGCTAGTAAAAGAAAAATTATGTGGTTGACCATAAAATACAAATTTAGTAAAAGAGAAAATTCAATCAGCAGATATAACATAAAGTGAATCCTTCCTGGAGAGTAAATGTACAAAATGCTTTGATAAGGTTAAAAAGAAAGTGAAGTGGTACATAAAGGACATACATGGATACAAAGCTCTGACTAAAGACTATGACATTGATATGTATTATTTGTAAAGATGATTACAAGGTTGACTTTTGGCAAAGAAATTGAGCAGTTAAACTTGAGAGCAGGAGAGTGTATTTAATTTGAAGAGACAATGAAAATTTATTTGTGTGGTTTATTAATGCATTCATTTGGCTATTAGAAGATCACATGATGACAAGAGATGAACAATAGAGGACGGATATGAGTATAAGTGCCGAAGTCTTCAATGAATGTGGAGGGTGACCAAGAATTAAGTATATACTGGGATAGCAGTTAGAGATTTACTGCCTTTTGAAGCCAAACATGTTACAATTATTTTGCTTTTAAAGTATGTATATTTCACAGGGTTTTTTTTTAAACAAGAGAGACTATAATAGTTAATACTGATTAGTTCAATTTCTTCTCTCTTCTACATATCACCATATGACTTTTGCCTCTATCATTTCGTTGGAAGTGCTTCGATCCATTATTTATAATCAAATGAGTTCTAGCCAAAAATATGCTTATAATGGTAAAATGAGACTGGATGCAAAGAGCTGATTAGTACTCCTCACTGTCAAAGGTAATTATTTCAAATAATAAGATTTATGAGAATGAACCTAATACAGCATTTCTGCTTAAACATGAACATTTCTGGGAAAGTTTCTATATACAAACTTCATCAAGATCAACAGCTTTGGGTACTGGCCCTATAAGTCATAACTAACTGAGGACTTACTTAGGCCTAGTGAGTTAAACTTTTTGCTTCAGCTTCCTCATAAAAAATCATTTATATTAGATCATATTGAATGGCCTGTCACAAAGTTAGCAGGAGAGAAAGAGAACAGATAACTTATTCAAAGGAGGATAAACAGAGGTTTAAAAGAAAAGAACACCAAGAGTAATAAAATATGCAATTAAGGGCATTATAGATGCATTATTTCAACTTCAATCTGGGTTCTGTACTTCCAGATTGCTTGATATCCAAGTAAATACATAATATGTGAACTTCTGCCTGTTCCTTTGAAAACTCCATATAACACACCTTTTCCAAAGACATGGCAATTTAAAAGAAGAAAGCAAAAATAAAATAAAATAAAATCTTTCTATATATAAAAGGCTAAGTGACTGTCCGACGGTCTGACTGGTAGCTATGACACGCAATGACCACCGGGTGTCAGATGCTCAATGCAGGAGCTGCCGAGCTGCGGTGACTTGGCAGCAGCGGTTCTCGAGTGACACACTCCGGAACCAGAGAGGAGGGAGCCCGATTCCGGGGTGCATCACCCAAGAACTACCCTCTCGCAATCCAGGACCCCTCGGGGGATGTTGGAGAGCCAGTTTCGGCCCCATCTGTGCAGGCCAGGCTGAGGGACCCACCTGCCGGAAGGACCCCACTCACTCCACAGATGCCCTTCGAGCCCAGGTGCAGCCTGCCAGGGAAGGGACCACAGGAGGTTGGCTCCAGGGCATGTCCGGCCCATCTTGCCCAGTCCCACCCCGCCGGCCACCTCCTAATTAATTTCCTTTCAATGTGCATGAATCTGTGCACCTGGGCACTAGTAAAAAAACACTAGTAAAATAAAGAAAGCAGCTTTACGCAAGTTAGTCTGTGAAAAATTTCCCTTATCACCTCAAATACTGCATTTTTTATATATTAACAAAGGTTTTAACTAGCTACTTGTTTGGTTTGTTTATTTGGTTTTATGTTTGCACCTGGGGAAGGGAGGGAGGGGACAAACAACTGGAATTTAAATCTTTATATAAGTTAAGAAGCTTGTGCAACTGATGAAAATGAGAGAAAAAAACTTTTCTCAATTAAACTATACAGAGCAGTATTTTAAATAACCTATTAGATTGTTAGATCCCCAATGTAGTAAAAATCTCTGCTGAATTACCCAATAAAGCAGTTCTAAAAGGGGATAGCCCCTAATTCTCAGTCACCATAATTTATCATCATGTCCTTAACATTTTATAATTTTAAAATCAGAGAAAAATAATTTGTTAAAATAAAAAAATACGTTTTCTCTTTAAAATAAATAACTCTATTTCTCTTGGAAATTTTAAAAATTATTAAATTCATATGGAGAGTATATTTCAATTGTGGGCAATTTTGCAGGGATATCATTTTGATAAGGAGTCTATAGAAGACAGATCTCCACATTACAGATACATAAAACACTACAGTGTTTTATTATTTTATTTTTGTTAATCCTTACTGGAGGATATTTTTCCCATTTATTTTATTTTATTTTATTTTTTTTAGAGAGAGTGGAAGGGAGGGAGGGGGGAGAGAGAGAGAAAGATGTGAGACACATTGGTTGGTTGCTTCTGCATGTTCCCCAACTGGGGGTAGGGATTGAACCTACAACCCAGATATGTGCCCTTGACCAGGAATCAAACCCATGAACCCTAGTGGGTGGGCCAATACTCTGACCACTGAGAACCCAGCCAGGGCTAGACTACAGTGTTTTAGATGTGGCGATTTAACAGGTCACTAAATTTAATCAACTGAAAAACACCTTCTATTCATTATTGCAACTCCTTTGGGAAACTTCAAGATAGTGATAACCGGATAATTATTCTTTTAGAGATAAAGGTATATTTTGTTAGCAGTTACAAAATTTCTTTTCATAATTTTGCCCTTCATTTGAGGATACTATTTTCTTCCCCACGTGATTCATTGAAAATTTCTTTAGCATGATTTAAACATCTGCTTTTCACTTAATATAGTCCTTATAAATAATTAAATAATCAATTAGTTTTAAAATAACTCATATTCCAAAGATAGATGCTTGAAATAAGACATTAATTGACAAATGTGAAATATCTAATTATGCCCACAGTATGATTAAAATAAATTAATGTTTATGAATCAAACAATATGGAATTAAATAAAAAGGTTAAAACTAGTGGGTTGGTAGAAATTTAAAAGTTAAAAATCTTGATCCTAATGATTATTTTGTATCAGGTATAATAATGTAACTTAAGAGTTCTTAATTTTCTTGAAGGACAGAATGCCTGAACCAGGTATGTAAAAATACCAATATACACAAATCTACTTTTCTTGATTCTCATATAAAAAAAATAACATAACCAAAAATAAACAGGTGAGAGGCATTAGATCTTGTACTTTCTTCTTTATAACCCTCCAGAAGTGGAAGTCACATACTATAATAGCAAATGACTTTAACAAATAATTGCAATTGTTCGTCCAGATATTGAGAAAATTCAAGTTCATACAAACACTTAAATTGAGCCTTGCTCTGTCAAGTGTAGACAATGCATATTTGCTCCCATATCAAGGGCTTTCAAAATCTCATATCACTAGCCTTGAAGTTCAATATACTCTGGTTTACATTAGGGATGGAACTTATGCTTTATGATCTGAAGATATATGAAAGGACTAGTTATTCCCAAACACACCCAATGAAGAAACAGAATAACTACTATTAACAATGACTTTTTAAAAGGAAAAGAATGAGAATTACAGAGAAGTTAGTATTTCATAATTAGGAGACCCTACTGGGAAAATGGTATTGGGTTCTCCGTCACTGAAGGCATGGATTATTTCCCTATTCTGCATCAAATCCCCTCTCTAGAATCTGCTCCCCAATATGCTGTTTTCTCAGGCTCTTGGCTTATTCCTCTGCAGTGTCTATCCTGCTTTCCTCCTTAGCCACTTCTGCAAAAGGCATTGTAGAATATTCCTTTCTTCTTAGCTCAGCTTCTTTATCAGCCTGCTTCCTGAATATAAGGCATAGGAGAGCAGAAGTCCTTCTCATATTAATATGTCCCACTCTCTTTCAATTCAGTCTGTCATCACTTTTGCCAATACAATTCTCTCAGTATTCTTCAGTATTTGATTTCAGTTTGGCACATGCTTCAAAAGTCACACTCAAATTATTTATTCAGACATGCCCTTCTAGATTTAATTGAAAGTGTACTGGTACTAAGGAACATTCACTTATCTATCTAGGAACTTTTTCTGACTGATAAGATATGTTAGGTAACTTCTCAATCTTTAAGATTTTAACAGGTGCCATGGAAGCACTTTATTTTGGTCAATGCCAGTGGGCTGTTTTTATTTTTTCCTCTTTTTTTTTTTACCCCCATCCTTGTCCCCTTTGGGCTGTATTTTAATAGCTATGCTGTTGATTTGATCTCTGTCCACAGGCTGTATTTAATTTGAGAATATTTTATTGACATAAACAATAAAATATGTTATTGACAATAGTCTTCTTTTCTCTCTCCTTCCCTGTACATCTTTCTCTCTGTCTCTGTCTCTGTCCCTCTCTCCCTCCCTACCTCCAAAGTCATTTATCTAATTTTGATTATATTTCTTATAATTTCCTTCAAATCTCTATGTAATGAAGTAGAAGGAAAACAACTCACAAAAAATCCTCTAGGTTTAAGTACTTAATGAGAAATTTATATAGACTTTCCAAAAGCTATTCACAACATAATACAGTACTAAAATGCTGGGGTTTATTACAATTACAAAGATATGTCTTATCTCATTATATTCTTCTCAATAGTACATTGTACTTGGGACATTAAAGACTAACTTTCGGCTTTGTTAGGGACATGATCTCATGCAATTGAGCATTGATTTGTAAATAGCACACACAAATAGGTGTAGTAGAATTTCCCAATTAATTGGAATCAATTTTGGAAGGACATTATGATCATAGTTTAGTTTTTCAGTTAAAGAGTTCTCTCATATAAATTAAGCTTCCTTTTAACATTTAAATTAAGAAATTAACTAATATGTTAATCTATATAAGTCAAAGTCATTCTGACATTTTAAGGTAATTAAATTAATTTCATTTGCACTGCTATTAACATATATATGAGTATAAACTCTTAGAAACATATTCCTTAAATTAGTTATTGTTCCCAAAATACTTTACATGCTTGACAAATTTGATATAATTAGATTATAAAAATATAATTTGAATTATACCTTTTACACATGGCATACACACAAAATAAGGAAGTATAATTTTTTCAAAACAGCTTGCTAATACAATTAAATATATTACATATCTTCATTTAATTTGAATAGAGTTATTAAGAAGCAATGACGACATGATAGAATTTCTGAATATCTATGTGTCACTGTGTACATCTCTTGTAATTGCTATAATGTCAGTTTTCTTCCCTTCCTCCTTTCCTTTCCTCCTTCCTTCTTTTCCTTCCTCCCTTCCTTCCTGTCTTCCTTCCTTCCCTTTTTTCTTCCTTTTTCCTCCTCCTCCATTTTCTCCTTTTTTTTTCTTCCTGCCCCTCTTCCACCTCCTTTCTTTTATGGTTATGGAATTACAATATGCCAAGAATTCTTCTAGCTATTGGTATTAAAGCTGTTCATAAAACTAAGCTCAAACATATTGCAGCAGGATTATTTCAGAAACTGAGCAGTGCTTTGGCAAACATAAAATAAACCAATATCATAGACAGTTATTGGAAGAAAATATATGCTGCACTAGCTGGTTTTGAGTTAAATATTTGAGATTATACCTTAATGAAGAGAGAAATGCAGCAATGCAATAATAGGGTTAGTGCTTTAGGCTAAGGAAAGGAATACCCAGAACTAAATCCCTAGGGCTGAAAAATTCCTGGTAGAATTGAGGAACTGAAATAAGATGGGCAGTAGGAAAGGGCATGAGTAATGAAGAATGAATTCATAAGGTATCCTAAAACTAAGTAAATGTTGAAATCACTAGACGGTTCCTCAACTATCTTATTTTTGCTTCCTATTTTCCTTTTGTATTTTACTTTCCTAGTTCAGAGGAAATTCTATATATTTTTTCTACTATTTCTACTACATTTTTTGTTGATGCTACAATATTTTAACAACCAAGATATAGTTCTTGTTTCTGAGTATTTTTATAGTACTTCATTATTGTTTTATGGATGTAATATGCACAAGAGTAGCCTATTTTTCTTCAGACTTACAGGATCTATACAAAACACTGTTTTCAAATGATTTAGATCATATTTTTCTTTTTCACTCCATTAGAATCATTAATTCATTTTTAATTCAGTGTGATTCATTTTTAATAATTTTCATTTCATCCCAGTTGATTAAAAGATACATATAATAAAATTTAATCTTTGTGGTGTAGTTTTATGGGTTTTGATAGATGCATAGGATTATTTTATCTCTCAACACAATTACATATCGAATAGTTTCATCTCCCCAAAAACTCACTCATGATATACATTTGTAGGCAATACCTCCTCCAACTCTTCACTTTTTTTAATCCTATATTTTTTTCTGACTTCAGAATGTCAAAGAAATTGATCACACAATAGGTACCCTTGCATATCTGGCTTATTATCACTAGAAAATGCATTAAAGTTATATCTATATTTGTATGTAAGTAAATAACATAAGTTTCTGAGTAGTATCCTATTGTATGATTCTATCACAGATAATCTAATTTTTGGATAAAGGATATTTGGCTTGTATCCAGTTTTTCAGAATTATGAATATAGCTACTATAAATATTCACCAGCTCTTGGTAAAATTAGATGACAGATGATTGAGTGATAGGTAGTTAGTTTCTGGTATAAATATATTCATATTTCTAAATAAAGTAAAATTTCTTCAAGTGGACTTCTTGCCAATAAGAATGGTCTTAAATAGTTTCAACACATAATAATTTATCTATTAAGACTTTGTAGAAGAATATATATCTTCAGGGCTTACAGAGAATCAACTTTCCATTCTATTCACAATGACTTCTTTCTGCTTTTAGCTATTTCTTCATGACTTCAATCGTTGCATTTCAGCTGTAGAAAGACAATTTTATGGGATCTAGGAAAAATCAAAGTCAATTTATATAGGGAAAATCCTTTAGAAATTTGCTAGTCAAAATATGGTATGAACACCAGCAGCCCCTGCCTTGGCCAGGTGGCTAAGTTGGTTGGAGTGTTATCCACCCACCAGAAAGGTTGTGGGTTCAATTCCCAGTTAGGGCACATACCTAGGTTGTGTGTTCAATCCCCAGTCGGGTTGCATATGGGAGGCAACCAATAATCCATGTTCATCTCTTACGTCAATGTTTTTTTTTCTCTCTCTCAAATCAATAAAACATATCCTTGGAATAGGATTTAAAAAAACAAAACAACAGCAACAAAAAAAACAGCAGCCCCAATATCGTCTGGGTGTTCATTGGACAGGAAAATATTAGACCCCAACCCAGATTTACTGAATAAGAATCCTAAGAATTATAGGTGAGTTGGCACATTAATGTTCAAGAAACACTGCTTTCAAGGACAAATCAAAACTTGGACTGATACTAATAACTTTTAGTGTCCTATCCCTTCATAATATTCAGATTTTCATCTGTCTAAGAAACATCCATTTGATTAAAATAGGCTAAAAAAATCCAGAAGCCCTCTAGCTAGCATTCATGTAATATTCTTTACTCAATGATTATGATTTCATTATTATCACTTTATCTTTCTTTCAAAATCTGAGAGGGCCTTCATGGGCCCCAAATAATTCTGGTTCATTTAAACTGGATGTCTTTTCAGAACACAGAGATACAGGACTCAGTATCACTCTCTCATTTAAAAGTATCCCAGTTCATGTATCACACAATCATATAGAAAAGGATGACAAGCTCTTTGTCATTATTGAAGGCCAATCTGAGTGTGTATTGAATTGTACAGGCTCTAAAATTTCATTTCCTATTCTTCAGAAAATGCATTCATAGATTATTTTGAATAAAATATAGATGACTGAATAATGATATCCTCAAACCAAGGTAAATGTCACACTTTACACTTAGTACATTTTATTCTAAGTGTAGAGTAATACAATGAATACTTATTCTAATCATAATTGTACCTGTTGTAGTTCACAATCTGAGTAAACTGTTAATCTCTGAATATACAATCTGAAATACTGCCTAGAATTCTAACAGTCATAATTTTTACATTCTCAAGAATATTAATTGATAGGTTTTATATTGTAATTTCAATCAATGAGAAAACATTTTAATCTGAAAGGTTTAAGAGCACACAATTTATTATAGCTAAATAATACATAGAGGGGTGAACAATTATGCCTACACTCCATTTATTGACATTTATCCACTACAGTAAAAATGTAACCATTAGAATGGCCATTTATTATATGATTTCAAATCTTGCTGTCAGAGGTAGCCTAAAGGCATTCTTCTTTTCTTATGTTTACTTGTCAATTTTAACTCTGTCCAAAGATGGGCAAAATTCATTATTTTTCTATCTCAGAGTTATTTGTTACTTGTGAACTAGTATGTTATTATTTCAGTTTGGATAGATTTGCAATTCTTGCATTTTGTTTGAAACTGTGGTTGGACTGAATCCCAAAGACAGAGTAAAAGTCAGCAAAACCTGACAACTTTTCCCTAGCTTTGGTTTGAAATAGGTGAAGTCAGAAATTTTCCAAATCAAAATAGAAATGTAAAATGTAGCCCAAGGACAAATAAACCCTTAACTAAAAGAGTAGTTGGAGGCATCATCACGAACATTTGGGACAACATTGAGCTATACACTGAGTACACTGAGTTTCAAGTTCCCTAATACAAAAGTTGAGTGTCACTGATTTTATGCTCTTCTCTTTTCATCACACTGTTCAACAAATCTTTTTGAAAGTCACAAAAATGAATCAAAATGAACTGCATGTGGTACAGAATACATTTACCTACTTGCTCCTAACTAACCAATATAAACTTTTCTATACTTAGTTCATTTAAAAAATGATGTCAAATATTCTCAGAAGTCTTAAATGGGTGGAAAACAATATTCCAAAATGGTTATCTAAAGATTTATTTATTATACACAACCTGTTTTATCTTAATAAGAGTATGATACTTAAAAATAAGCAGAAAAAATAAAACTGTGAAAAGCAATCTTCAAATCAAGTCACTTCTACCTTTCATTTGACTCTCATATATGAAAACTAAGTATTTACCATAATTTATGCTATTTAATGATGATAATTATAAATAATATATTATTGAGGTAATTCAATGTTTCTATGTCTGAGAATTACAGTTGATAAATTGAGTGGGTATTTTATTACATCATCTAAATGATGGCTTTTCAATCATTTGTTTTTTGAATCCATCAGTTGATAGCGTGGTAGATAGAGCAGAGCATCACTAGACAAGGAGTCAGACAGCACATTCTCTAATCCAGGGATTTCAAATATAACTGCTTTTATATTTGCTTCAGGTTTTGCTTCAGTTTCCTGAAGCAAAGTTTGTGTGTGTGTGTGTGTGTGTGTGTGTGTGTGTGTGTGTGTGTGTAGAATAGCTCTAGGTAGGTATTTAAGTAAAATGCAATTGAGTCTTTGTTCTTTTTTAACACCTATTATTTGAAACTAGACAAATCTTATAATTTTGTTGGACTCTTTAACATGCAAATACTAATACTGCATCATAGTGTTAGGTAGGTCTGCTGGGATGGGGACTACCCTGGGATCTTGCACAGGGGTGGGACCAACATTGCCTTCAGACCACCTTTCTATGAGCAACCCAGCAGCCAGCAGACAACCAGCAGGCAGGTTCACAACCAGGTGGTAACCTATCCTCTCCTAGCACATAAATGGTCATGTGGTTTGGACCCCTGATCTTTCATATGGCAGGTCAGGTGATTTAGATTGCCCCCTGACCTTTTCCTCCTTAAAGATAACATTTAGGCCTCAGTTGTATTTCAGCTCCAGGCTCAGAAATACAGCAAAAGCAGACAAGTGGCACCCTGGCTGCCTAAGGGCCAGCTACTTTGACTAATGAACCCCTGCCCTGGCACTGACCAAACAGTGGAGACCATCACCCTGAAAAAGCGCACCTGGAAAGTTGATGAATATTTATTAAGACACTCCCCTGAGACCTCCCCTAAGATTTCCACATGCAAGAGAGAGATAAACATGCTCATGACAAAGAACCAACATGTGCTCTCCCTCCAAGGAGCACGCCAGTGCCATTCCCCCACAGGACGTATCCCCCAACCTCTAAGAGACCCCATGAAACTTGCAACCAGGGGAGCAATGGGCAGTGGCAGCTCATCCCATGAACCTATCTCCAAGGCCCCTTTTCTCTGACTTCCCAGTGAGCTAAAGCAGCCTGGCCATTGTCTCTCCTCTCTCTAGGCTGGCCTGCTCATTTGAAGTGCATCTTTAAAAAACCCACTTTGCTTTATTTTTATTTTCATTGACCTTAAAATTTTTTTCTGCCTTGACGAGAAGAACCAAGGTTTCAGCTGGTAACTCCAATCGGTAACAATATCGTTATAAATATTGCATGAGATGACATATATAGTCTATTTGAATTCCTGGATTATTATTGTTTACTCAAAAACATCGGTCTTCTTTCTTCTGCATTTAAATCTCTACTAAAATATTGTTCATGCTTATAATTCTGATTCTGATTTATTCTTACAGCCTTTAGAAGAATAGTAGAACCCACGCTTTATAAATATATATAACATATATACACAAATGTTTTAGATATTTAGATATTTTTATGTTATATATTTTCTTTAAATAACATGTATCCTGCTATTCTGCTAATATACTAATTAGATCTCTAGTATACAAACTAGACCTCTGAAAAGTCCAATTACAACACATAAATCCCATATATTAGAATTTATTAATTTCACTATCTTCATATCCACCTTTGTATCATCTCATCTCTTCTCTTCTCTTCTGTTCTCTTCTCTTCTCTTCTCTTCTCTCACCTTCAGCCTCCTACCTTTAGGACTTTGTGCTTTCCCAGAAAATCCAGGAGAATTTCTCCATCTTGAGATCCTTAAACACATCCGCAAAGTCCCTTTTGCCTTATAAGTTAACATACTTACAGGTTCCTAAGATTAGAATATGGACATAATTGGGGGGTATTATTCTGTCAATCACAGTATCCCTCAATCCAGGCAGGACGGCCTACTGTTTGAAAATAGAGGGGGGAAAAGCTGGGAGAAGGGAAAGCTGATTGGATACAATTGGGAGAAAATTATGGCATAAGATGTTGGCACTTTGGTCTGGAGATGAAGTGATGGAGTTGGTGAAAGATGGCCAGATAGAAATGAGAGGATTTGCTGACAAACTGTGTTGAGAGAAAGAGAGAAAGCAAGGTTTAGCATAGCACCTTTTTGCAAATCAAACTTCAACCAACAGTGCACAATGGTTCCTGTTGATGGAATGTAAATTGTAGCAGCTATAGAAAGCAGTATGCAGAGTCCTCAAAAAAATTAAACATAGAACTATCAAATGATCAAACAACCCCACTTCTGGGTATATTTCCAAAATAATTCATTAAAATATGGATCTGGAAGAGATATCTGCATTCCCATGTTCATTGCAGTACTATTCATAATAGCCAAGATAGGAAACCACCTAAATATCCATCTACAAGTGAATGGATAAAGAAAATGTGGTATATGCATGCAGGGGAATAGTATTCATTCTTAAAAAGAAGGAGAAATCTTGTCATTGGCAGCAATATGGATCGATATAGAGGACATTATGCTACATAAAATAAGCTAGTCAGAGAAGGACAAATATTGCATAGATTCCACTTAAATGAGGTATCTAATGTGGTTACACTCATAGAAGCAGAGAATACGATAGTGGTTGCCAAGGGCTGGGAAGGTAAGGAAATGGGGAAGTTGTTTTTCAAAAGGCATAAAGTTTCAGTGATGCCAGATGCATGTTCTAGACATCTGCTAGGCAGCATAGTGCCTATAGTTCCTATGACTATAAGCAGACTCTTGACAGCATAAATCAGCACTTGTTTGAGTCTGAGAAGCTGTAGACGTAGAAAAACTAAAAAGGAAAAGTTGGCATTATCTGTACCACAGATCACTTATCTAGGTGATTCCTGTCTATTGGAAAGTGGCCAGAAGGTTTTGTTCATTCTAATGGAAAATTATACAATTGAAGAGCCATCAGAAAAGAAAAAAAAAAAGGATGGCACACATCTGAAATTCTGTCTCATGTTTGATGCCTGCTGTTCAAAAACTTTGTGTGTTCACTTTGGTTCAGTATTCGGGATCTGGGGACTGGCTTTATGTAGGACTATTCTCAGGTTCTGATCAGTATAAGAGATTTCTGTGACTTCATACCAAAGCCTTTACATTTTTTTTCTTCCATTTGTACCTTCCTTTTCTTCTTTTTGAAGGTTTTAGCTCTTGTTTCCTGCTTCCTATATAGACACTTGTTCTTTAATTTAACATGTTCAGAGGGCTACCTTCCCTCTGTCTGAGAGGAAGCACTCAGTTATAAGTCATAGTGTCTCTTCTAGTTTTATATTTAAAAGTGTTAGGATTTAGGGATTTGTTAAATGTTTCCTCTTAAAACATTAATTCATATTGCTTAGCAAAACAAAAACACAGTTTATATGTTGTTTCATTTTCTATCTAGGAAATCATTCCTTTGTTCATTTTCCTGCGCTTATTTTCAGATGCTTTCCAACTTCTGGTTTAGCTTATTTTTTCCTTTCGCTGATGAAAATTTAATCTGCTCTGAAAGACTTTTCTGACACACCTCTCCACATCTGGAATAGGGGCTCTCACATACACTAATGCAATCTCTACCTTGATGTTGAAGCAATCACCACAATGTCTTTTAATTACCTCTTTATTTATCAATATTCTCTTTTTTACAGAAATAGAGAATAAAATGTTTCAACGAGCAGAAAAGGTCTCTACTTCATTCCTATATTTGCAACACCTAACTCAGTGCTCAGAGTAGAGTAGGTAATGAAATATTTCTGAGTGAATTAGTTAGTAGATAGCAATTCTATGCAGATGACACCCAAAGCTGCAATTACCACTAGGATCCGTGTTCTGTGTTCCATTCTCATATTTTAACATACACATTTTTCCATTTTGTAAATCTGCATTTAAGACAACCCAACCATTTTTCACCCAAACCAACTCTGTTTTTTGGCGCCTGATACCATATTCCCTAAACCACCCAGTTTCATCATTTAGAACTAAATCTTAGATCTTTTTCTCTCTCCCCATACAATCATGTTTCTCATTTTATAGATTTCACAATTCATTTTCTGGAGTTCATTCTCCCTTCTCTATGCATGTGATAATACAATGCAGAAGATCTTACACCTTTATTTCATGGACTATTGCAAAAGCCTGCATTCTGGCCATTTCGTTGTCAATATCTCTTTCCCAGGTACAAATCCTTCTCAGCTATCAAGTCACTTTCTAAGTGACAGCCACACTCATAGCACATACATCTTCCACATCCACTTTACAACCTCTTTTCAAGCCATTCCTTGTCCTATATAATATGTTCCAACCCACTCTCTGGGTTTTTCTGTTTCCAATCCTCAAAACAGAAAAGAGATTTGCATAGAAGAAATGATATGAATTTTGGTAACAAGAATGTACTCTTTGAACTTTAGTCTCCAAATACGTAACTTTATAATAGATGGCAAATTTCTTGTCCATAGGTTGGTTTCTTTCTATAAAAATAAGATAATGGTATTTCTATTGTAGGTGTCTTATGTGGATTGTAAATGATAATGTGTGTAAAGCAATTAGAAGAAGCTTTCTAGGGGAACTGTAACATTAAACTTTATATACTTAGTACTATCTGTATTTATGATGTCTGCCCAAAAGGTGACCAAGTCCACGTATTATATGATATTCCAGACACTCTGCATATGGACACAGACCATTACTAAGTCTGTACTCTGTTTAAAAATAAAAACAAATAAATAAATAAAAATAAATACAAATAAAAATAAATACAAATGTTTTCTTTCTCTAAAATATGTTTTTATTGATTTTTAGACAGAGACGAAAAGAGAGGGAGAGAGAGACAGAAACATCAATGAGAGAGAAATAAAAGATCTGCCTTCTGCACATCCCCTACTGGGGACTGAGCTCACAACCTTTTGGTGCATGGGACAGATGCTCAACCAACAGAGCCACACAGGCCGGGCCACAATTGTTTTCTTAATTCTACCTTGCTCCACTTTAGAGGAAAGTCTCTCTAAAAAGTTGTTCATACTCTCTACCATGTTTCCCATTCCCTCGTGAATCTGCTTCAATCTGGCCTTTGCCTCTAGCACTCACCAAACAACTCTTCTCTAGGTCACCAGTTCTATGAAATAATCACATAAAAATTTCAATTATGCTCCAGTATGACTCTGCAATCAAGTGATCTTAGCTTCACAGATAAAACAACAGTTTCCAAAAATTAAAAAGTAACTATGGATACAGTAAGGTCTCCTGCCCTTCATGTACTTGGGTAAAAATATATCAACTAGATTCTAAATTGTTGTGCACTCCAAGTTATCAAGTATCTGCCATATATTTGATGATTTTAAAAAAACTTTTGAGTTACTTAGTAACCATTCAAAACTTTATGTACTCTTACATTCATGGGAAACTTTAACAATGGTAAACCAGGAATCTTTTCACCTATCATAGGATAGATAGCTTACTTTCTTTTTCACATTGTGCTCCATCAGCCTTGAAGTAGGCAGTATGTCCTCTGATTGAAGGAAAACTGAGCAAGTGTGTATGGAACTTGATGATTGTTGATAGTCAGGAAGAATGATCCAGCCTCCACATTTGAGCATGTCCAAACTGGGAAAATTATTTTCACAAATACATAAATCTATTCTTCTATACCAACAACAGTTCAAAGCTTTCTGGTTGTGAGAAAAAGTGCTTTCTGGCAAAAATCAAAGTTTCATTTTTAAAATTTTATTTGCAAGGAGAAATTTTATTAAGTTCATTTAATGCAGTATATGTGGTAAATAACTGATTTTCTCTGAAGACTTTTCTCTGAAACATGCTATTTTGTGACTGGGTTTTACTTTATAAAGGTGACTGAGTGATGACATGGAGAGGTGAATGCATTGAAAGAAAAGTTTAATGTTACTCACAGTTCCCCTAGAAACAAGAGGCCCAGCTTCCCTGCTCAGGGTCACAGAAGGAAGACCAGATTATGGTCAAGAAGCAGTAACAAGATAGAGCAATAGGTTTTGGCCTGAGCCTCATTAGGGTTTATGCAGGAAAGATAAGACAGGGCAAGGCAAACAATTTAAATTAGCTTGTTTGAATAATTTCCTTAGCCTCTACACTGCAGGGGTGGTCCCTATTGCTCCTTGCCTGGCTCTAAGATGATAAAGGCAGATGAATATTACCTACTGGGGTGCACAGGCCAGAGAGGGGAGGTATGGCTAGGTATTGGTTATATTGCATATTGAAGATATGATTCCTTATCCTTTGCTATGTCTAAGAAGTGGCCAATTGGTTAGCCCAGGGCTAAGGGGGGCAGTCTCTCCATAGACTAAATGGTTGTTGTTGTTTTTAAGATGTCAACATTTCATAACACACAGAAATTAAAAAAACACACTACATAATTAATACACATGCTCACAACCATTCATAGTTGTAACACAAACTGTTTTTACATGCTTCAATAGACACGTATTGCAATGCATACAGTAGGGCTGCCTATATTCATGAAGTAAAGGTTTCCCTTCTCAAATTCTCAAAAACTGAAGTAAAGGAAAGCCTATTAAGGGTCTTTCAGAAAAAACAGATTCCACTCAGGGCAAGATTTCTTAGAATGGGGCACTGTCCTGAGTTGGTTCAGCATGGGCTATTGAATGGGCAATCACAGAGATACAAAGCCCTGACTGTAACTATGCAATGCAGCTCCCTGTAGCCCAAAAGTAGCCACAATAAAACATCTCTGCTGTAATTCAGAGCACTAGCTGAAAAGTTCAGTAATTTGTTGAATTAAATTTCAGTAATTTTTGAATTAAATTTCTATGTGGAGGATTAGAAAAAAATTGATGAATCAGTTATTCATTTCTGCCACAAAATAAAAGGAATTTAAGAAAATTACTTTGCTTTAGAATATTTCTTATAGAATAAACACTGTGTCCTCTAGTAGGTCTACACTACCCCAAAACTACACTTCTGAATTATTCTTCTTCATATAATATTTATTGTCATACTAAGTAGCTTTACATTTCTGTGTTCCTGTACTTAATATATGCCTTTATCACTAGAGTATAGAGTATTGAAGGCCATAATCATTTTTCTTTGCATTGTGTAACTCCATGCTTAGTGTATGTTCATATTATCTATCTGTTTATCTATTTATCTATCTATCTAATCACCTATCTATCATCTACCTACCATCTATAATAGAATTTCTGTATGCCATATCTGATAAGCTTGAAGCATAGTGACAAACACTGAATTGTTGTGAGATACTGATTTTTTCTTCTCATTCTACTTTATGCCCCATAATACAAAAATAAAAACATTCTTTACTAATGTCAACCCTATACATTGTTTTAAGTGTTGGCTTTCCTAGTAAACTTGTTCACATCTAATTGGAAGTCCTGATTTGAGCCATGTTGTCTTAGTGTCTAGACATGGTATGCTCTAGAAAAAGAAGACTGGGGGGAAAATTCCAGACAACGTCATGTCATATATGCTATATGCCAATAGATGCCACCATTGTACTGTGACAAGCATTTATGTTGAGATAAAGGACACCCTTCACTCTGCTCCATTCTCTAATTGAGAATGTTTATATATGGAATAATTAACTATAGCTTGGAAGATATATACCACATATTCTTCTTTCTCTGCACTTGAAATAGGAATGAAAAGTTAAATTTCTGTGGAAGAAAATTTCCTATTGGTGTTGAATATTCTGTTGTTACTGTTATAGTTGAAATGTTACTACATTGACAATGTTCCATGCAGTTATTTTAAGCTTCTTACAAACCATATTTTGTCTATTAAACAAAAACTAAAAGAAACAAATTTAAAAGCCCCCATCAGATTTATGTCTCATGCACCTTTATTTACTTATTGTCTGGCTCTGTTCTTAAAGTGTTTAAAAATTCACCTTTGGCTTAAACTTGACACAGATACAGGAATAATATATAAAGTAATTCAACGAAGTTTCATTATGTGTTTCTAAGAAAAATCCCATCAAATCATGAAATATGGAACTCAGCCTTTAAATATAGAGAAATAATATGCATTCAATACAAAAAAAATTCTCATCTTAATAAAAACTTCAGTTTACATGCCATTGTAATGAAAGGTAACATTCTTATTTTCCTCACTTCCTTTTCTTAGAATTCGAGATAAGTTTATTTTGTGATTACAGCCCTTTATGATCATGTCTATTGAATGCCTTCTATCTAGAGCAGTGGTTCTCAACCTTCCTAATGCTGCGACCCTTTAATACAGTTCCTCATGTTGTGGTGACCCCCAACCATAAAATTATTTTCGTTGCTACTTCATAACTGTAATTTTGCTACTGTTATGAATCATAATGTAAATATCTGATATGCAGGATGTATTTTCATTGTTACAAATTGAACATAATTAAAACATAGTGATTAATCACAAAAACAATATGTAATTATATATGTGTTTCCCGATGGTCTTAGGCGACCCCTGTGAAAGGGTCGTTCGACCCCCAAAGGGGTCGCGACCCACAGGTTGGCGACCCACAGGTTGAGAACCGCTGAACTAGAGGATTGTGCTAATGTTAGTGAGATTCATCACTATTTCTACTGTTTTCAACTGATACCAAAATAGAGATTTTTTCAGAACTGAGTTTAATTATATCTACTTACGTGCCACATTCCAGTTTTTTTTCCTACTGTTTCAGCTTAACTTGTGAGAGATTTAAGAAAGTGAATAAAAATGCATTCTATTCCATTTCTTGCTTTACTTTTTACAGAACCTCACTCAAGGTTACTCAAATTGGTATGCTTCTGTACTATTATTTTGCAATCTCTGTGTATATAGACAATGAACATAATTTCATCTGAATACATGTTTAGGAATGGCAATAAAAATTGAGAAAACCATCAAATATAACAATGCTGTCTCTATCAGCCTTTAGTGCATACTGTAGC
Source organism: Myotis brandtii (assembly GCF_000412655.1). Taxonomy (NCBI): domain Eukaryota; kingdom Metazoa; phylum Chordata; class Mammalia; order Chiroptera; family Vespertilionidae; genus Myotis; species Myotis brandtii. The sequence goes on along the minus strand of NW_005360891.1, from coordinate 1,985,361 downwards.
TCAATAAAACTTTGATGATCTTGGAAAATATAAGAAATATGTTTGGTTTATTAATAATTTCAGAGTGGTAAAGTTTCTAGGAGCTGTTAAAATTCTAGTGATTTTTTTTTAAATCTCTTTTCTGTCAGGCTTTTATTCTTTATAACCTAAAAAGGTTGTATGTCATACTAATACTAAGCCATCTAATTCTTGTATCACTAATTAGCTTACTTCCTATTTTGCTGACTTTTTAAATCCCTGTCATTTGAAATTTATATATTGTCATAGTTCTGAAATGTTCTACATAGGCACAGGCAGAGAAATATTTATTTCCTTCATGAAAACCAAGTAAGTTGAATAGCATTTTTAAAGCCTTATGAAAATATAACAAACTTTTCCTGTTTCTCTGAGGGAACAACCAGACATGCTTTAAAGCTACCACATCACTTGACAACTTTATGAACAATTACTGAAAATAAAACATTACATTATTTTCACATGGAATTTACTGGTGATTCCTGAATCTTGAAAAAATTTTTAGAAAATTTTATTTCACAATTACATAAAATAAAGAAATCCAAACTTTATTTATTTAATTTTCTATGAGAGTTAAGGAAGAATCTGGTGTTTCTTTTCCAAAAGATACAACATTTTCAATATATGCCTGTGGAGTTGTAACACCACCATGGTGGAGTAGGAAACCAAAGCCTTCATCCCACAACAAAGTTCAACAATTAGACAATACAGTAACAAAAACCAGTCTGGAGAGCTCTGGAGTCCATTTAAGGAACTTGAGCAGTAGAACAGAAAACTTGAGAATAACTGCCCCAAAAGGGAAAAAATACAGCTTCATTTTGCCTGCATCAACCCATCTCCCAAATCATTGCTCAGAGCTGTGAGGGAACTGTCCAGGTAAAAAGAGTTAGCCTCACCAGGAAAGGAATAGTGGGGTGAGGAACCAGCTTCCCCAGCCTTTACGGGCACTCCATGGAAACTCTGCTTTGCTATTACTCCTCCCAGAGACCGGCAAAGCTGAGACATATAGAGATGACTAGGGATGAGAAAGAAAAGCAGAGGCTACCAATACCAGCCACACAACAGGAGCAACCAGGGTTCCCTAGTGACCTGCTCAGCAGAAGATACCTGCAGCTTTCACAGCTAAAGAAACCAAGAGTCAGTGCTACTGCTAAAGAACCCCCGAGGACTTCACAGGTTTTCACCCCACAGGTGTTTGTATTCATGCCAGCCACCTGAGTCCCTTTGTGCTCTTTTTCTAATCCTCACTAGAACCCTGGACCTGCACTAGCAGCCAGTTCAGGGCTCCATGCTGCACAAGTGCAAACTACCAGGCTGTCTCCCACAGCCAGCCCCCACTGCTGGGCATGGGGCTGGACCAACCCCTTCACTTATGTATTTGTACACTGCTGGCCTGCCACCTGTCACCGGCCTCCATTGCCATGTGCAGACTCACAGAAAGATCTTACAGCCTCAGAGGTACATGTTGATAGATAGCCAAGGCCCCCAAAGCTGCCTGTGGTCATGGGTTCTACAGTCAAAATGTATAAAGTGGCTGAATGGATTTTTTAAAAATTAAAAAAATCAAAAATGAAAAGAAGACCCAACTATATGCTGCCTAAAAGAGATTCACTTCAGCTTCAAAGACACACACAGGCTCAATGTAAAGAGATGTAGAAAGGTACTCCATGGAAATGGAAACCAAAAGAGAGCAGTGACAACTATATTTGTATTAGACATAATAGGCTTTAATAAAAATAATAAAAAGAAACAAACAAGTTCATCTTTATATATAAAAAGCCAGCAAAAAGAACACTGTAATGACTGTAACGACCGGTCACTATGACGCACACTGTGGCCCAGTGAACCGGCCTGATCAGGGGGTGGGGCGGCCAGCCCTCCCCTCAGCCGGCCCTTCACCTGATTGGCCCCTCCCACCCCGATTGAGGGCAGGACAGCCAGCCAAACACACATCCCCCCCACGGCCCTTCCCCTTGGCTGGCCTCACCCCTGATCACAATAGGCGGTGGGGCCAGCGAGCCGACTTGCTGCAGCCCCTCCCCTGGTCAGCCCTGTTTCCATGAGCCCCCACCTGTGCACAAATTCATCCACTGGGCCTCTAGTTATATTATAAAAGTGGTCAATCAATGGAGAGAATATAATAACTGTAACTATATATGCACCCAACATCAGACCACCTCAATATATTAAGCAAATACTAACAAGAGTTGAAGGCAGTCAGAGAAAACAATACAATAATAGCAGGGGACTTTAGTACTCCACTTTCAACAGGGTTAGATCATCCAGCAGTAAATCAACAAAAGAATATCGAGTTTGAACACTACTATATCAGAATGAACCTAACAGATACATATTGACAATTCCATCGAATAGCAGCAGAATATACATTCTTCTCATAGGAGATTCTCCAGGCAACATTAAACATGTATTATGATATAGCATTTAATTATAAATAATGCATAATTTCCCTTTGAAAGTCTAGCTTATGCCCACTTTTAGTTATATGACTAGATTTACATGGAGCTGTCAATTGCCTTTGCCATCAAATATAAGGCAAAGAAATGCATGCTAAAAGTTATTCATGCTCAATATTTTAAATTTCCAGTCTTGGTTTAAGCAATTTAACAATTTTCTCTGGGGGAAAAAATGACAGCACATATGCATTACATATTATTCACTATCTTAATAAAAGTTCAAATGTACTATAACAGTAAATTTTGGAGGAAAGTATCTCTTTTGCAAAGATAACATTTAAAAATTCTGTATTTCTCAGAGTCTAGTTGTTTTTCATTTATAAATAATAGCATATGATTGTTATTGTCAGTGACTTAACTACGAAAGAACAAAAATAAACAAAATTCAACAGATTACATATTATAAGTCTTTTATACTGTTCCTTCCTGTGGTAATTATGGTCACTTTTTGTATATCACGATCTATAATAAATATTACTCTTCATAGCCTGGCTGGTGTTGCTCAGTGGTTGAGCATTAACCTATGAACCAGGAGGTTGTGGTTTGATTCCGGGTCAGGGCACATGCAGGGGGTGCAGGCTCGGTCCCCAGCAGGGGTTGTGCAGAGGCAGCCAATCAATGATTCTTTCTCATCACTGATGTTTCTCTCTCTCTCTCCCTCTCCTTTCCTCTCTGAAACAATAAAAAGTATGTTAAAAATTACTCTTCATATAAAAACGTGTACACTGTGTGTGAGTACATAAGAGATATCTTATAAAAATAAAATATATATTTTAATAATGGTACATTGTGATACACATAGTTTTAATGAATATGTCTATAAAAATACTTCAGGGAAATTCACTCTGATGTGAAGAAATTAGTACACCATAAGATAAGAGGATACTGTAATATTTTACCTCTGAAACCTATGGAGATACACTACACTAATAAAAATGAATGTGTATTGTATAAATGTTGAAAGGAAAAATAGAATCTATGTTTATGGTGATAAGAGTGCTAGATAATGGTGATAAGAGTGCTAAATAATGAATCAGAAGCTTGACTTTTCCAATTTTCCTGCTATTAATGATTTCTAGTTTTATATCATTGTAATAGAAAAAGATGTAAGATGTGACATCCATTTTCATAAATGTGTTACCACTTGTTTTTTTGCATAATATGACCTATACGGAAAATGTCCTGAATGGGCATGAGAAGAATGTGCATTATGCTTCTTTTGTTAGTGCCTTTTGGTTTATACTATTGGTCAAGTCTGCTGTTTTCTTATTGATTTTCTGCCTTGATCACTACCTAGCTGAAAAGGGTTTTTTTTTTCCTAAAAAAATATGAGTCTTCTAAAACTCATTAGCAATAGCAAACACTGGCAAAGAACATGAGTTGAATTTCTGTTTCCAAAGATGTGCAAATGGCCACCAGATATATAAAAGGATGTTCAACATAACTAATCATAATGAAAATACAGATCAAAGCCACAATGAGATATCACAACCCACTGGTTAGGATGAGTGTTATGTTTTCAAAAGGAAACAAAAGATAACAAATGTTGGAGATGTGGAGAAATTGGAACCCTCATACACTGTTGGTCAAAATGTAGAATGGTGCAGGCACTATGGAAAACACAGTGTAAGTTCTTTAAAAATTAAAACTACAACTATCATACGATCCAACCATCCCATTTTCTGGGAATTTATCCAAAGGAATGGAAATCATGATCTTGAAGAGATACTGCACTCCTATTTTATAAGACTAAATGGAAGAAAGGAGTTAAGGGAGACTATATAGAAGCACAAACTTGATTATCCAAACACAGAATGCCGATGTATTTTATCACCCCAAATGGGACACTTAGAAGAATAGAAAAGATCTCTATCATTAATTGTGCTGGACAGTAGACTAAATCAGAAATGTTCACCAACTACTACATATTCAGTAATATTAGCTGTTATATGTTTGATTATGGTTATCCATGTGTTAGTCATGAGGAAAGTTAGTGTATATCTTTCACAAGAAAGAGTTCCTTTTCATATTTATGCCAAAATTTTATGCAATTTAGATTTTCTCCTCTAAGATTTGGCAAAATAATTGAAATTAACCATTATTCTACTCTTGAATAATTTAAATAAATTAAGATGTTAATTAAATATCTCAGAAATACAAGGTGGGGCAAAAGTAAGTTTACCGTTGTGAGTACAAAAAACAGAATTTATTCTTGCATTATTATTATTGTATTATTTTTCACATAGACAACTGTAAACCTACTTTGCCCCACCCTGTATAGACATTGTCAATATATCCTAAATACAATTTACTAGGATCATTATATTTTACAAAAGTAATTTCAAGAATATTTTAGAATGAGGAGAATGATTCACAGTATAGTAATTAATTAGATTCAGTGTTAAAATACTTTAAGCTCATCTAGTGCTGCTTTTTCCAGACATGCATATCATTTGCTAAACCATTATAATTTCTTAAGTGACCAAAAGTAACATATATAAATTGATAAGTTGTTAAAATGTCACAATTAAATCCACTGTCTATTTTTACTTTTTACCATGGCAAAAAACAAACAAACAAACAAAAAAACTAGCCAATCTATTTACTTCTGAAAGAATTTTCTCCATTATTTTATTCTTCCTAGACAAAGATTGGAAGCCTTTAAAAAATGATACCTAGAATACATTTTCTGGGCTCACTGTTTTCCCATTTATAATTATCCTTTATAATTACTTCCTGCTTATTTTTATAGATCTCTTAATTTTCCCTCTTACCAAATATACCTAGGTGATTACAAAGCAAAATTTTATAACAAGATACTTTAACAAAATTAAAAACATTAGAAAAATAGAAACTAAACAGTTAAAGAAAATTGCTACATTAGTGTGAATATAACAATTTTCAGTGATGACAAATCATTGACTAAGAAAAATAATCAACATGAATAAAATGAACTGTTAGGAATAAAAACAATAAAACCTCTAATATTTATTATAAAACAAATCAAGAGTCTTTATGTATATTTTATATGTTGGCTATTACAATTTTAATTAGACTAGAAAGGGTAATTCTAAAGAGCGTAATCTTTCTTAGTATTAAATCCTCCAAGAAAAAGAAGGGAATCTCAAGTACTTGTCTGCATGACAGGCTTTCGATTTGCAACATGGTCTGAAACAGAATTTCACTACTTCTAATAATCCTTTGCACCCTTCTCATATCACATTCTCTCAAGAAATCAAGATTAGGACCTTGGTGTGTATCTTTCCAACATCTATCTATAGACAGGTATCATTTTAAGCTTGAGATCATACTATACATATTTCTCTCCAAAACGTTTTACTTTATCATTTAAAGTTTTAAAAAGATATTTTAATCATTTTATGGATTCAGATGGCATAAATGAAAAACAACAGTTCACTTTTTGTTCCTTTTTATTCTGTCTAGAATCTGTTCAAAATTTCTCATGTATGATTTTATAAATTTCACCAGCATGTTTTTTGTACTTTTTAATATCACTATTTGTGATTTGTGCAAACCTTTTCAAACTGAAAAAACAATTATCTCCTTGGTTTAGCATTTTTTCTTTATCCATCCCCACCCTTGATATTTCTCCTCCATCTATTATTATTTATTTATGTTGTAACTTTTATTATTAAAATATTGGTTCTCCTGGAACTCATATTTATGTATCTTAACCTTACCTGTATGTTTTCCAGATCTTACTAATTGTATTCTGCGGTGCATGATATTTTCTCCACTCCGCATTACAAAATATTAATGTAGTTTTCATAATTAATATTTTCATAATTTCTGAAGTTATTTAATTAAATCCAATTATTTGATAATTTCATAATTACTTTTGTACATTTTAATACTTTTCTGAAATCCTTTTCTTTCATAAACTTTTCTCTTGTTACATTCATTGAGTTCTACTTTATAGAAACCCACTCGAACATTCAGATGGATCTTCCTCTTTCTTTTTATTGTGTCAATCATGATACTCTTGCCATTTGGTATGGGAATTTCTCAACATCTGTTTTGGCCTTCAGATTAGACAGTGAAAGATATAATGTGTGAGTGTTTTTCTCAGTGGCCTGATGTTGACTTGGTGAACAAATAAGACATATCTTTTAGGAACGTCTATTTGTCTAGATCACTTTCTTTTCAAGTATACTTTGTAATAGGTTACCATCAATAAAATGTATTCTCTCCAAGTGCTAAAGCAATTAATATGAACATCTTAACTTTGCTATAGTTACAAGTAGCTACAGATGTATCAATATCAGTCATTCTGATATGCTCAGAATATCAAAGTGTTGGTTGGACTTTATCCCAGGCTCTTTCCAAATCTTAGTAGTTTTCCCAGTGCCAAAAATATTAAACACCTACACTTGCATATTTTTTCCCACTGAGAATTCAAGTTCAAAGATGTAATAAGGATCTTCTTCAGGCTCCAAATTTGGTGATGGTTAATTTAGCTACTGAGTTGTCCAAACAAGGAGTTATAGAAGGAAATAGCACAGATGCGTTTACATCACTATATTTCTATTAATTACCCTTAAATATTCAAGATGTTTTAGTAGCTTAAAAAGCAATGTAAAATTATTAGAGGTATAATAGTTGCAATACTATTATATATCAATGATGAAATTATCATTTTAGTTCAAATATCAATCTAAAATATAGTATTCATTTGCCTATACAATTCATTTTAAGCATAAACTTCTCTAAATGGTTTTGAATTTACTTAGGCAACTGAGTAATGATTTATAAAAATAAAACGTATATATTTGTAAAAAGTATGTTCTTTTCTAAAAGTATGACTGAAACTGCTGAGTATGAATTGAGGACATTGTGTTTACATGGGAGTATTTGGACATAGATAAATGTTAAATGTAAAATAATGTCAGAAGTTTTAAAAAAAACACTCTAAACACTTGGCAGCAGAGTTCCTCTAAGGAAGGAAATGTTTTATTACATGCACTTTAGATGCAGTTTTGGATATGGAAACAGATATATACATTTCTTTCATATGAAATCAACAGAAATTCTAGTGAGGTTAGCATGGGGCACTAAATATTGGATGATGAAAGACTGGGAAGAAAGTTTCCTAATAGCAAATCTCAGGCATTGAATGTGGCCAAGGACCGAGGACTCAAATATAGACATAACTATTTTAAAGTTGTTAGTTTTGACATTGCAATACAAAATCCTTTTAAGCAGACCCTTTCCCATATAAACTCTTTCCATTTTTTAAAACTTAAAACACAAACTTTTTCCCCCACACAGCTCTGATTGATAGGGGTTGACTTTGTGAAAATATCAGGGTAGTGTCCTATCTTGAATCATCAAGAACCAAAAACATTTAATTATGTTTGTTTTTTATTGTGATGAATCATAAACAGAAATAATTCATAGCAATCATAACTGGAAAGTAGAGACAGCAAGTAATACATGGCAGGTAACAGTACAATTCCCAAATGCAAGAATTCAGGGTATAATTTCACTTGAAATTAAAAGGAAGATTTTACCAGTAAAAAAAATGTAGCTAGCAATTATAAGGTAAAGTGAACATTGGTGAAGAGCTTGAAATGCAGAAGTGACTATTTGTGGAACAAAAACATTCCTGAAGGAAATGTGAATGGATTGAGGGATAACTAGCATTTAGAGAACAAATGTGAAAACAACAAAAATGCACACAGCAGTATTGAGATATCAGGTGCAATAAGAATTTTTAGTAGAGTTTGAGTATAATTAATTTAAAAAGTCTTAATTTAGAAGCTAAAAGCTTAATTTCACCTTGCTTTTCAAAACTGATGTGTTTGCATTATCATATACCCTCATAATATTCTGTTAATGTTAAGCTACAAGTAAAATATTTTCCAGACATTTCTGATAATGTAGACTCATGTCTTCACATTAGCCTAATAGAATTTTGAATAAGATTTAAAAATTACCATTAATGAAAACCAAAGTCACCAGATTATTTTAACAAATTAAAGAATTTCTAGAAATAAATGTAAAGCTAGCTTCAAATAAAACTGAAATTACAATAGATGTAAGTTATTCCAGATACAAATTCTTACAATTTTCCTTATTTTTCATGTGAAGAAATTAATATTCAGAGTCAAACTATGTCTTGCTCACAATCACATGATTGTTAGTACTCAAACCTCAAGCTTCCAAACTTCCAGATTATTCATTTGTTTCTCCTTATGAAAGAAACATACAATTAAAGCAAATAAGTTCATGTTTTCCTCTACAGTTGACAGGTAACAAGGGGATGCGGTGAAGTGGAGACATAGTGTTGTAGTAATAAGAAAACCAGTTTAGGATTTAAGAGTGCCCGAGGCTATGTGCATGTGTCATGTACAGAAATGATTCTGCTGTTTACATTGCAGTTACCTATAGGCACTAACTCTCATGCCAATTCAAATTGCTTTTAAATGGTATGGAGAAAGCATTTTCCATTTAAATCTGTCTCTGCTTGAACTCTTTTTTGTGAAAAAAACAGTGCTTTTATGTTCCTTACCACATTAA
>NW_005360891.1:1949534-1976309 GCF_000412655.1 Myotis brandtii | reverse complement strand
TACACATAAGCACATGATCGCTTTCAAAAAATCACACACACATGCACAGCTAACAAGAGTCAGGTTGCTGACATAAGTCAGTTCTTTTACTCTAAATCCCACATTGTTTCCATGTTGTCATATTGCCTATGAATTTGCATAGGCTTGTTTGTGGTAAGCACAAAACCTGGAAGCTTAAATTACACCATTAGATTTACAGACAAGCATAGCACTAGAAACCTCAGCAAATGGTAGAAATGTACATAACACTATTATCCAATCCCAGTATGATTTACCAAGTCTCCCACCATCAATTTTAGTTTGAAATTATTTAAGCATCATGAGGAAATTTGAGCAAACCCATGGTACATAGCTGTTGCTGTTTAAATTCAGGCACGTTCAGATAGAGAAGCGAAAGTAAAGTGCCACAATTTATTCTGTGTGTAATGATGATGGAGATATTTTCACAAGAAATAAACTAGCTTTCTTATATTGTACTCTAGAAAAAATTTGTTCCAGCACAAGTGTCCATGAAGGGAGGGCAGTTTATTTACCCCTGACATATACATCGCTCAAGAAGCATAGGCCAGAATCCTGACAATTTGTTTACTAAGTCACCTACCTGCCACATGTGAGGAAATTGATTTTTTAGAATTTTCCATAGTCAAAGAAGTTTTATTCAAAAGTGAGACAGATCTATGTATATAGCTAAAAACTTGTCAAATTTCTTTCAGAAATGAGCTCAGAACATATGGAGTAGTGTCAGACATAATATAAAATTGAGACTGTCATGTTTCTACAAAAATGCTCTTATTTTAGAAGGCACTGGTTGTCTATATGCATCCATAAAGAATCTTAAATATCCACTGCAATAATTGAATATAATAGTCAATTTCCAGTACACACATAGGAATCTTTAAAGTGTTGGCTTCATTCATGTACACAATGTTCCTTATATTAAAATAGCATAATGTCATTAAGATAAACAATGCCATCTTCACAAGTGGCCCAGTTTTTACTTCATTATTTGAGAGCTTGCATTTTAAAATGTATTTGTAACCTCTGCTCAGTAACCCATATCAATCTGCATGTAATACATTTGATTAACTTTTGGTCATTTATTGTGCTTCATAAAGCCAATGTCATTTATTTCACATCATTTGTTATAACGTATTTTTATATAATACAGCCTAAATAATATCAGGTAAGAATATAAATGCTTTGTTAAATACTTTTACATTGTCTGTGGTGACTTATGCTGTGGGAACCACATCAGAGTCCCCGGATAGTCAAGGCTAATTAGAGTGTAGAGGCCTTGTTGATAGTATCCTCATGGCCAAGGCCACTCTGAACATGGGAATTTTAATCAGAAATGTCCAAGGACTATATGCAGTGCACAGCAAGCACTACCACATGGTCACTGTGCACTTCTATAGCCAAATGATTGATGTCATTGTTGGCAACTAGCCTCCTTTCTTCCCAGCCTGTGTGCTGGGAAGGGGAGACCGGGGAAGCTGCTAAGCCAGTGAGGCTAGAAAAGATGAGGCAGGCTCAGAGGATGTAGCTTCTATGTTTGCTGGAGGCAGGAGAGGCTACTGAGGCTGCAGCTCTAAGGGAGAGCTCAGGTACAATTGCTGTGCAAAGGTATAGGTCTAGAGGCAGCATGTGGCTGCTCAGATAATAGCTGCTCAGATAATTTCCTGCTTTGTAGGAAAGATATGTATTTGCCAGCCGGTGTGCAGCTACAAATATAGGACTGTTACAAAGAACTGTTTTACCTGATGGCTATATGGCCACTGGCTTCTGCAATAAAGACTCATTCTTATATATTCACAACTTCTCATGGTTTCTCCGTCTAAGACCTTGTGTCCAAGAAGGTCCAGTCCCTAGGCCAAGGGACTCGGACCCAGAAGTTATTATAGTGGGCAGGGTTCCAGAAGGAACCTGCCCTGGTACTTGGCGTAGTTGAGGAGAATTCAGAAGAATATATGGACTCAGAGCAACTCAGCATCAGAGCTCTGGCTGGGCTGTAGCTGTCTCTGACATATGCTCAATGTTTTTCATACAGCGATATAAGGATGTTGTATAAATGACCCAACATACAAAAGTGGGCAACCCGCATTTCTGCATTCAAGCACTAATTTCAAAACATATTATTAACTTTACAATTTATCATTAAATGTATCAACCATTGTGAGCCTCAATTTTCTATCTTACAGAATAATACTATTAACAATAGTTAAAATTTTGAATACATATTTTGTAATATAGGCTCAGAAATGTGCATCCATGAACAATATGAGGTAAACAGTCTTGTTATTTTATTTAAATGAAGAACCAGGCTTAGATGTGTTGTCAATTTATCCAGGCTCACAGAGCTCAGGAATTATATTTACAGGGTTTACAGTCTTGACAAACGGTGTGTCCTACCTGTGATAAATTGGTTACACTTAGTTCTAGGATTTCACTCCTCCTGATATTTATGCTGTTTGGTAAGTTAGTTATAATTTTCTGCATATCAACTTGGGCATGTGATATGCTTTGGCCAAAGTGGGTGTAGGGGTAGAAAATGTCAAGTGAAATGTTAAAAAATTACTATATATATATTGGGGCTTGTGTTCCTGCTACGTGCATGAGAAGGTCATGCTTCAGTTGAACCTGCTTATCCATGAGTAAGATGTAGAAAGTATTAAGCCCAGTTGTCCCAGTTGCCTCTGGCAAGACTGGCATAGATTACCTAAGCCCACTGAGATCTGTGAATTTCACCTTATGATCAATGAGCTATAATTATACAATGCTCTTGTATTGTTATTACTCTGAGTTAAGGAATAGTTTGTTATAAATCAGGAGGTACATGATACTTCTGTAATTATAAAATGAGATTAATACCAAAATATTGATTTCAGTGATATTCATCATCACATATGATATGAAAACTGATATGATATAAAATAATCTTATGATCATTTACTTCACTTTCTAAGACTGTAAATTATATTTGCTATTTTTCAAGTAAAAGTTTTAAGAACAGTTATAACTATTATGAATACACTAGAGGCCCGGTGCACAAAAATTTGTGCACTCGGTGGGGGGGGGGTCCGTCAGCCTGGCCTGTGCCCTCTTGCAGTCTGGGACCCCTCGGGGAATGACCACCTGCTGGCTTAGGCCCAATCCCTCAGGGAGTGGACCTAAGCTGGCAGTCAGACATCCCTCTGGCAGCCCGGGAGCCCTTGGCGGATGTTCACTTGCCAACAGGGAGCAGGCCTAAGCTGCAGTCGGACATCCTTAGCGCTGCTGAGGAGGCGGGAGAGGCTCCCACCACCACCGCTGTACTGGCAGCCGTCAGCCTGGCTTGTGGCTGAGCAGAGCTCCCCCTGTGGGAGCGCACTGACCACCAGGGGGCATCTCCAGCATTGGGTTAATTTGCATATAGTCGCTCTGATTGGCTGGTGGGCGTGGCTTGGGGCATAGCAGAGATGCAATCAATTTGCATGTTTCTCTTTTATTAGATTAGATTCTCTGTTAAGTAAATGAAAACCCAAGTTCTTATTTTGTTGTCTTTTTGTCAGGTTTATAAAGGTATAATTGATATGGAAAACCCAAATTAAGTGTATTATAGATATAGTATTTTATTTTCCTGATGTAGCAAGTAGTCCGATATTAGGTAATACCACTTGTGCTGGTTTTATATTCAATATTATTAAAGTTGATGTCCCTAATTATTTTAATATTTTTTACATGGTTGTAAGATGGCTAATTTCAGCTCAAGGCATCCATTCACCTTTAAGAAAGAAAAATAGGAAAACTGGGAATGGCTGGTCCCATCACCTTTGTCTCTTTTCAGTAAGGACATTAAAAATTCTCTAAATTTGTTTCCAACAATAATATAAACATGAAAATAGTGTAGTAGGTTTAAACTTTGTTCTAAGTAATTTTTACAATATAACATATAAAGTACACACATAGGATAAAATATATATATATATACATTAAGTATTAAAATATATCAATTACTAATGTTACTATTATATCATTTAATCTTCAATTTATTAGAAATCAAAACTATTTTACTTATATTTAAACTGTCACCTTTATCCTCTATGCTAATTTTTATTTTTCATGCATATTTTATCTTAAATGTTAATCACATACTGTTATTTCATTTGAATGATTGCATGTTACAGTGAAAAGTACACCGGGCAAAGAATCAGAAAACCATATGTAAATTGTAGATTTTTTCACTCACGAGATTTATGAACTTTACTTAGCAAGTCAGAAAAGCTCTTTGCACTCATTTTCCTCATTTATAAAAATAAAATGTTAGTATCTTTACCTACCTCTGAGAGTCGCTCTGAGAATTAAAGTAGATAATGTATGTGAAACTGTATTGTGAAATGTAAAGTACTATTATTTTTGCTACTGCTATTTTGAGAAATGGTAAAGTATTTAACATCTTAAATACTTTAAAATGTATTAATTAACATACATTAACTGTTCAGGGGAATATTCTTCCATAGCAAAGGTACATCACTTTGAGTTACACTAACGCATTGTCCCATATTATTAGCTAGCATGCACATGTGGATACTGGCAATCATGGGCACTAAACAGGTTCAGAATGAATGTGAAAACTGATGATGAGGATGGTAGAAATAAAATTCTGAACATAATCTACAAACAGCATATTTGGAGTAATTATGTGTCATAAATTGTATTAAACCTGGTGTTCTAAGAAAGCCTAGAGTACAGGGAATCACAATGCATTAAAAAGCTAATCAGTACAGATTTATTTAGCTTAATATACACTTTGCCTAGGAGTGTCACTATTTTGAGTTTCTCATGTTAGAATCAAAATACATTGTTGAACAAATGAAAACATTTTAATGCTGCAAATTTTAATACAATATTTTGTTAAATTTTTGATATAATTAAATAATAGTATGTGATTTTATGCATATTTAAATACATTTAAAGGAGGATTTACTAAGTCTGCATTATTGGGTAACACACTCTTTAGAGTCTTTGAATTCAGTGCTGCAAAGTCCATTTATGACACACTCATAATAAAATCAATGTGCACCTATGAAAGTTCACATAGAAAATCTAACTACTTCCTTTCCCAAATCATTCAATTTCAAAAATATCCTCATGCCTTAACAATAGTTTTGAACAATTAAAATAACTATGCATTTAAGAGCATTTATATCTAAAACTAATAATATTGCTAAGTGTTAAATTTTCTATGATTTAACTAGTAATAAATATTCTGTTTTAAAAATAGTATTATTCTTCTCTTCTATAGCAAAAACTACCATTTAAATCCCTTAGGAAGGTATCAAACTGGAAACCCACATAATATCTCACAATAAGTCTAAAATAGCCACTTTTCCTACAATAAGAAAATGGATCAATGTTTCCTTGTATAGGACCTGATAGGTAGGTGGCTTGCATTGAGATTATATTATGTTAAAAATTAAGTGCTGTTTCTTTAAATAGTAGAGCCACATTCATGTGGAGGAAAGCTTACAAAGGAGAGACACCTGCAGCTGCTGCTGCTGAAGTGCATTTCTCCTCTTGGCTTTTTTGCTTTATATCTTAGTCTTAGAATAAATCTATAATCCCAATTAATCCCTTTCACAAGAGAGGATTTATAAAAATATAAAAAAGGCAAATGCTTGAAAACTATTTAAGAGATGTAACAGGCGCACATGTATCAACATTTCAAGCAGACAAATTTTGAAAATAGAAGCTTGAATATTCTGGTTCCTTTTTGTTAAAATATGCATACAACTTTTTACAGCTTTCATCACACCACCATGACCCTCCAACATCCCAACACTTTTTTTCATACTAATGCCACCACACAGAAGGGGGCACACCTATGTATGTATAGTCCATTACTTTTGCTCTATTCTGTCTTCAAAGGAGTCACCCACAGTAATCCACACACTTAAGGGGAGAGGATTACACATCAACAGGAACACTAGGGGTCATTTCAAAAGCCGTCTTCAGAAGCATTATTGTTTACTTCATGGAAATTTACTTTTTAGACATTAGATACAGTATATGCCCAGGTAATAAACACATATCATAAACTCATGGAGTCACATCATAATCCATTTTTTAACCAAAAAGAAGAACTAACATAAAAAGTATTGTACTATTCATGCCTACTACACACTCAGTCATCTAAAATTTGCTTCAGAAACTTTGATTTCAGATGTATAATGAGGAGTGTGAACTTGTTCCTTGGGGTCTAGGGCTGTAGCTTAAAGCAATATTGGTTAGCATAAAATGTATTTGATGAGTCATATTTCATTTTAACATTAATGCAATTACTTTAAATAATGTATCTGGATATTTCATATTAAAGTTAATATAGTTTCCAAAACTTTCAGTAAAAGTTGATATTCCTGGAAATGTCGGCATACATTCGTGTATTCTAGGGACACATATTTCCAAAATGCAATAAATCAAGAGGAACAAAGATTTTGAGAAGCCCATACTTTGCAAGACTCATAGAGCAGAATGGAAGAGTATGGAAAGTTAGTGAGAACTTTTAAAAAAGTTCATGTGAGAACTCTTAAGAAATGTACCGTTTACAATGTTTTAAAATGTCTTCAAGTATAAAGAATAATAATGAGGGTATTATCTTTTAGAAAGCTATACATTTTTAAACTCCATGGCCTATGTACTTTAATGAAGTGATGAGATGCTAATGGCTCTACTCACGATAAATATGAGGTAGTGGAATGTAGAAACCCAGTAAAGAAGCATATTATAAAGAGTTAACTGTTATAATAGCTACGTTATATACAACCATACCCCATGTTGTAACAGCAATATATACAATGAATTACCTATTAGGCTAGTGTGGCCTGAGAGAACCTTGCTTGTGCCATGGATATCTAGCTATTTTATAATGAATATATTTTACCCCTGCCACTGCATAAATCATACACACACACGTCTTCAAGGGGCCACCTTTGTCAAATTAAGAAATGCAAGGGTTTTAAAACCCTGGGAGCAACCACTGATTAATGGGAGAAGAGAACCTTTAGCGAATACCCTCCAAGAATCAGGCAGTCAATTCTGAGATGCATTTAGCATGGTTCTCAGATAACCCTAAGAAATGTTGTGCTCCAATTGCTTCTAGTGTTAACTAGAATAACAGTACAACCTAGAATTTGCTTTTGCTTCAGCCATTTCACTTCCCCAGTCTCACTAATCATCTTTATTGGGATTACTTTGCTAAAATAAATTATTTTAGAGAAAGCCCTTGCCTTAGATTCGGTGATTAGAAAAGCATAAGGTAAGAAAATCTCTTAAGGCCAATGCTTGGTATATAAAAAGCAGAGAATTAGTAGAAAAGTATGTTTTAGCCAAGGGTCAAAGAGGTGCTATGCATCAAGTCATAAATAGAAATAGTTTATAGTTATAAGTTGGAATTCTCAGAAAATAACCTCTTACAACAAAATAAAGTTTCAAAATAATCACATTTTGCTGAGTGCATTATAAACACAATTGGAAGAGATTTAAAGAGAAAAATTCTAGCTAAATATAGAAGATCTGTAAGATATGTACAGGCTTTTCCCATCAGATGCCTGGTTAGGTGGCAACTCTACCAAACAATAATTCAAAGCCAAAGCAACAAAAAAATGAATTAAATAACTCATGATGAAAAATTAAAAGCAAGTAAACAATGTAAAACTTTTTGTTTAAAATTGTGTGTACTATATATTAGAAATGATCACATTTTCTGTTTCTAACAATAATCTAAATACTCTCATTCACTAAAAAAATGAAAAAATAGAGGATGCTTATCTAATCAGGATATTATTTTTCCTGGAATGATAATTTTATCTTCAAAATACTGTTCCTGCTGGTAATATATTATTTTTATTCTTACATGAAAGTTTTCTCACTTTTCAGAATTACAAAAACATATACATACATATAAATACATACACATATAGTACATTTAATATTTATTTACATTATATATAGACATATAGGTATGTATTACATGTATGCATATTGCATACACATATATACCATTAATGCTTAAATCATTTTCTTGTAATTGGTTAAAATACTTATCTTTTCCAAAGAATACCTAGATATATTTGTTGGCATTTTAAAATTGGCAGCATATTTTAACATGTGTGATCCTATGGAACAATTTAAAAATAAAATGGTGTGCATCAAATAATGAGCAATCTTAGTACACTATGCTACAATGACTGTGAAAGGATTCCTTACATTAATAATTTTCCTTACATTACTAATTGATGATTTAAGATTTTCTCTTCACAAAATAATGTTTGAAGAAAGGCATATAGATTCCTTTATACATCTCTTATTTTGCTGTACTCTCTCCCAATAAAGACTAGTGAACTTTCGCTTTCTTCTTGAAATTCATTGTTGCTTTTTATTTTGGTCTGTCTTGCATGTGTTTCTTCTTTTACACGGCCTACTACCACGGTTCTTCTTGGGGCCCAGAGAGAATTCAGTTCTATGCTACTAGCATCAAGACAGTAGGTGCAATGCTGTAAAGTGCCAGGAGACTTTAACATTTGGAAACATATAACATTTGGAACAAATGTATCTAAATAAGGCATGCACTTTGCTTCTTCTACGCTAAAATCTAAGGGTTCTGAGGAGACTCGCATCCAGAGGAGCAATGGGCAGTGGCAGCTCATCCAAGGCTTACCCCCGTCCTGTTTCCAGGGCCTTTCCTTTGTCTCGCTGTCCTAAATTTTAATAAACTTACTCCCACTTCCCCCTGAACTTGTGTCTTAACATTTTTTTCTGTATGAGTCCAAGAACCTGGAGGCCCCCTGACATTAGAAATGTCCTGGACCGTAGGGGGCAGGGCCAGCCCCTGGTGTGGAAGCAGTCAGGTAACACTATATCCTAAATAACTGAAACTGGACATGCAACAGTGAACAAGATGCAAATATTCTTAACCTCATGAAATGTAAAGTCTGTAAAACATAATATGAAATAGTCAAATAAGTACAGGCATGCATAATTGATTTCAAATATAATAGAGCTTGAAATTCTGGTAAGTGTTTCAGAAAGTGACAAAAACATTTAGGTATTCTAATTAAATCTACAATTGAATACTGAGCATGCTCAGACCATAAAATCCCAAGTCCCTAAGGGGTTTACTGAGACCTGTGTCACCCGTCTCTTTCTATTCTGCAGCCCTCATTTTACCACTGCCTCTGTTACTTTATATGTTTAAACCAAGATGTTTTGGGGTATTTTGGCAAATAGCATGAGATTGCACCCCCACTCCCACAACCCCCAAACATGCATAAGGGCACATAGACACATAACATAGGCACATGTGGAGATTTTGTAACTGAAATCTATTGACCCTTCAGGGCTCTGTTTAAATGTTACTTCCCTCTTGTAGTCTTTTCTTGGCTTCCCAGGGTAGGTTAAGTATTCCAGTTTAAACTCATTTGAAACTTTGCACTTCTTTACAGCACTTTTAAAAAAGTAAATAATTGGACATTTACTTATGTTTCAAGGAGAATTTAAAACCACACTGGTGCCTTGTGGTTAAATGAACTGTAATTCCAGCATCTATTGTGTGGTCCCTGGCAATGTCTAGAGTTTTAAATAAATAAAATAATATATGCTAACTCTGCCTAAGAGGGATGTTAATGAATCATGCACCCAACAAATTTTCTTCACCAGAAATTCACTAACGATACATAAATATGGTCATATGTTCAGCACTAGGAATTGAAACTAAAAGGAGATTTTGGTAATAAATACCAAAAGTGTTAGAAGACAAGGGCAGACAAAAGTTTGAGTAAGTACAAATAAAAATATAGGCACAGGATAAATGGTCTGGTTTTTTTTTGATCTGGGTCCTGATTCCCTGGGTGTGTTGATTTTGTGAGGTTTCATGAAGCTGCATGCTTGTAAAGTGTCTATAATGTATGTGTAATTAGAATACCTATGTATTTGTAGATATGTAAAAAAAATGCCGTAGCTGATATTTTTGTCAGGATCAGAAAAAGGCAGATTCAAAAACAGAGCAGAACAATGAACTATTGATGATGAAAGAGTTTAGCTTGTTGTTGCTTCTTATGTACTAAAACATCTTCTGATCCTGAGATATTACCTATTCTGGGAAGCTAGCCCTATGGCTCATCCTGAACTTTTGTGAGATTCTTGGTTTCATTATGTACATGCATGATATTATGATCTCCCAAATGTACATTTGTTCTGAAATACACACACATAAAAATAAATATTAACCTTAAATTATATTTTGCTTATGATTTAGAAATATGGATGTCTTATGATAAAAACCTGTTCTATCAAACATGGAAAATATTCATCACCATTCATTCTCTCTAATTATACAAAAGTCATGTGGAAAGCTGATGACATGAAATCTCTTTTATCTAATCCAAATGATTATTTGCAGAAAAATTTAAATCACTTTGTTATAAATAGTTAGGGCCTTCCTTTGCTGGAGAAAGAAATTTTCAAAGTTCCTTTTTGTTGACCTTCATTACATGGTTTTGTTTTTGTTTTAGAATTTTAAACTTGGTACTGAAAGTATTTTTGTATTTTAATGAGAAAGTAATGGAATTAAATATGAAAGTGAAATATAACTCTTAAGTGAATTTAATTTTAGGCAACCATGTTTATAACAGAGTTTTAAATGTTATTTTTTAAAATAATAGCAAACATCTTTATAATCTACTAGTTAAAAAAGAAAAAGCTCTGCTTCAAATTTTCCTTGAACATGGAAATTTTTTACCTTCTTTTAGTTCATGTTTTTATATTCTCCAGGAATAGTAAAAATATAAATAAAAAAACATATTTCCTAAATGTCTTTAGCTTAACTTAGTGACTAGAAAATATAAATTCTAAATAACAAACTCATAGATACAGACAATAGAATGGTGGTTACCAGAGGGGAAGAGGGTAAAATACATAGTGACAAAGGAGACTAACTTTGAGTGGTAAGCACACAATTGAGTACACAGATGTCATAAAATTGTACACCTGAAATTTATATGATGTTCTTAACAAATGTAACTCCAATAAATTTAATAAAATATTTAAAATCTACAGAAATGATGAGCTAAAGATTAAGCTTAAATTGTACATGGTAGGTATCCTGATGTTCAACAGTAACAAAATGACACAACCCATATATATGACTTTTAAATATACTTTATCTTATTGTAAATCTGTTATTTGGAGGCCATTTCCTTGGCTCACTTCCTAATGAAAAAGGAGAAGAAAAAAGTTGATTTTCAATCATGTCAGGGAAATTTATACTACAATCTAGATAAAAATATTTCTCCTTTCTATTAGCTTTTCAAAGGTGCCTTACAACTCATGGTTTAATATCATTGGTTATTGATTTACTTGTCATAAAAGTTCTAAAGATTTATGATTGTACAAAAATAGAAATAATTTAATATTTTTCTTCTTGTGTTTCATTTGATTTTAACAACATGTTTCATAGACATGAATAAAAAAGATATCTTAAACAACTTAGGGTAAAATAGAATGAAAGTCTTGAAGAGTAAGACATAGAAGGCCACTCATAAATAATACACGGACAAGGGCTTATTGTACATTTTCTAAAACTTGCATGAACTCCTCCTTTTTGCCAGAGAAGCTATTTTCTCAGGACAGTAAAAATAGGAAGGATAAACTAGCAGACATAAAGAGACTTCTTGAAAAAAATACGTTCACTTTCAGACAGTGGTTTATCTACTGGGGATTTCCTTTTATAACTAACTAGAAGTCCAAAGCATGAAATCTGTGCAAGGGGCTCGGCCCTCTCAGCCCCTCGCAACCCTGGCTGGCCCTTGCCGCCCCAGCTGCGTCCGGAAGGTCGTCTGGACAGTTGTCCGGACAGTTGTTCTGCTGTTCGGTTTAATTAGCATATTAGCTCTTTATTATATAGGATAATCTTTTTCCATTTCACAATATCCTCTTGAAGTTAAAACATTCAAGAAGCAAAGCTGTCAAAGAGGAAGTTTTTGTTGAAACAAAAGGAAGGTATTTTAAAAGATAATTAAGTTCATTGCATTGTCTATCATTTAAACAAAATTCTGCATTTACAGAGGCTAGAACTAAGTCAAAGACTGAAAGACCCTAGAAGCAGGACACAATTAATGCTGGATTATTACTGTGGAACTAGACACTGGTAATCAGCTCTGAATCTAAGGGAACAGTAATTCATTACATGGTTTGGTAGTAAATATGTAACTCAAGGATGACATTTTAAACATGACTCCCATTTCCAGACAGAAAGTGATTCCATCCCTCCCACACACATACCAAAAAATCTATAATAAAAAAAGTGTAACATGCAAATTGACTGACTGAATGACCGAACAGCAGAACAACTGTCCGGATGACCTTCTGGACGACCACGCTATGACATGCACTGGTGCCAGGCCAGCCAAAGCGGGTGCGGTCCAATTGGTCAGAGGGCCCTGCCATCGCTCCACAATCACCCTGCAGAGGGAGGCCCAGGCCACCCTCTTCGGGGCAGTTAATGGGGGGACTCTGGGATCGATTGCCCTGCAGAGGGAGGCCCAAGCTACCTGGCAGGCGGTGCTGCAGTGGGTGGGTGGGGCCTCCCTCTATGGGGCAATCAATCTGGGGGCCCAGTAATCAATCACCCCACAGAGGGCGGCCCAGGCCACTAGCCAGCGACGCTGTGGTGGGTGTGCGGGACCAGCCAGCAATCACCCTGCAGAGGGAGGCCCAGGCCAGCCAAGCGATTGCACCACATGACTTTTGCCCACAGAGGGAGGTGAACAGTGGCCTGGGAGAGGGAGGCAGCACCGCACAGATGGCAAGCAGTGGCAGCGGTGGGGGCGGGGGCAGCTGCCACCAGCCAGGGGAAGGAAAGCCCTGATAGGCCCTGATCGCCAGCCAGGCCTAGTGACCCTACCCCAGGGATTCCAGATTGTGAGAGGGCACAGGCCAGGCTGAGGGACACCCCTCCCTTGCACGAATTTCATGCACTGAGCCTCTAGTAATCTATATAAATATACCTATATATATAAAAACCAAGCGATCGAAACAGCGGAACTGGTAGCTATGACATGCACTGTGGCGGCCAACTGGCCTGCTAGGGGCCCCAATTGGCACCCCAACTGCCCGTGGCCCCTCCTCCTGGCCAGCCCCACCCCTGATTGGCCTCTCCCACCCCAATCAGGGGCGGGGCTGGCCAGCCAACCACCCACAGCCCCTCCCGCCACCAGCCCAGCCCCAATCAGCCCCCATCGGGGTGGGCCAGCTAGACCCCACCAGTGCATGAATTTGTGCAGGGGGCCTCGAGTTCTGTAAATAATTGTATAAAACTGTGTGGATAGACGTGAAAATGTGCTGTCCACATGCTGTTCCCTGAATGACTGGCCCTCTAGCTGTGAGCAGTATGTCATTTCCTTCCCTGAGAAGACAGCACCTGAGCAAGATAAGACTACTGAGGCCTGAACATTCTAGGCCAGTGACGGCGAACCTTTTGAGCTCAGCGTGTCAGCATTTTGAAAAACCCTAACTTAACTCTGGTGCCGTGTCACATATAGAAATTTTTTGATATTTGCAACCATAGTAAAACAAAGACTTATATTTTTGATATTTATTTTATATATTTAAATGCCATTTAACAAAGAAAAATCAACCAAAAAAATGAGTTCGCGTGTCACCTCTGACATGCATGTCATAGGTTCGCCATGACTGTTCTAGGCCAACAATACTTTTATGGACAATATTAATTACATAGCTTCCTATTGGATTGATCAAAGCTTTGTGAGGCAGGTATTGCTGTCTAAACTTTTCCATGCCAAATTCTGCTTCCTCCCTTCTCTTTTCACAGCTTTTAATTCTAATAATTTTTTTTTTTTACCCCAACCATATGTCCGTGTCTGATTCCATAAAACTCAGCAAATTTCTTAGGTTGACTGCCAAAAAATAAAACAAACTCATATTGTATTCACTACTGTCAAAACCAGAAAGTTTGTATTAAAATTTAAAGTGTATTCATAAGTACTATAAATTATCACAATATTATAAAATGTTAAAGCATGAAAATAATATTTTATATAGTATCAATAAAATTTAAAAAATAAAATTAAGGTAATTCCATTTAGAACAGTATCAAAAGGAATAACATTATTTGCAATAAATTTAACTAGAGAAGTACAAGTCATGTATACTAAAAATTACACAATATTGCTAAAAACAAGGTGAATGTTAAAAATAACATTCCTTTTTATATGAAAATTCAGTATTATTAAGATGAAAATTCTTCATAAATTACTCTCTAGAGCCAAGGCAATTTCTATCAAAATGCCAGCAGATGTTATTGGGAGAAACTGACAAGCTCTTGCTAAAATTGATATGTAAATGCAAAGGACCCAGGATAGCCAAATAATCTTTAAAAAGAAGAATACATTTAGAAGACTTATATTTCATGATTTCAAAATTCATTACATGGCTACAGTAATTAATAAAATGTACTACAGGTCAAGGATACACATGCAAATCAAATAAATTAAGAATTTAGAAATAAAGGTTTATATTTATAGACAATTTATTTTTTCAGATGCCATGGCAAGTTGAAAAAAAAAGATAGTCTTTACAACAAATTAGAAAATTGGATACCTACATACAAAAAGATGAATTAAAATCTTTTCCTTACACCATACAAAATAATCATTTTCACCATCATTATTTATTTTTAAAAAGTATATGTTTACACAATGTAATATAATTGAACAATAAAAAGAAACTATTGATACATAGTGAGATACAGTTGAACCTCAAAAACATTTTGCTAAGTGAAAAAATATAGATTCCATAACTATGAACTATCCACAAAAGGAAAATGCATGGAGACAAAATTAGATTACTGTTCCTGGGTAACTTGTCTTTCTCTGACTGGCTTATTTAATTTAGCATATTTATCTCTTCATTTGTACTGTCAACAGTGTCCTATATAACACCATATGGTCTTCTGCTTATCTTTGTATCCTCTTCAAATTATCTTACACATCTTATATTCATCCTGCCCCCTTATAACAATCCTATCACCAATCTCCAATCCCTTTCATCTCCTCCCACTGTATTTTTTTTCAGGTCACTCTACCAGTGCACTACATGAAACCTCCTTTCCCTAATCCACCTGTACCTGCTCTTTGTTCTTCACCTTTCATACTTCTCATTCACAACATTTTCTTTTAAACTGCATTTGTCTTTACCTGTGTAATGACCTACCAGTTTATCTGGAAAATTCCAATCATCATCCAGAGCCCAATATAAACAATATTTTGTTATTAGTGAATACTTTCAGCTCTATCAACGAGAGTTAATTATTCTTTGGTTCCCAAAGATTCTTTCTTATATGATTATCATAAATCTTTTATTATTTTACAGTTAAATTTCAAGTCTTTTAAAAAATTGTATCTTTATTGTTGAAAGTATTACAAATGTCTCATTCCCCCCCACCCCCGATTATCCTTCTACCCTACTCTATGTTCATTACAAATATGGTTTATTCTCTATTTTAAATCATTAGTAAACCAGTGCAGAATCTTTCCAGAATAAATGAATAATTAAAAATAATTGAAGGTGATGTTTTCCATAACTAGAAATTTAAAAATTGCTATCCCCTTTTAAATATTACCTAAATAACATAAAATATACTTCATTCATTTTTACTATTACAGAATAATTATAAAGAGTGTGTTCTACAGATACTCAAACTTCTTTTACTGATTAATTCATTGACATTTATTTTATTTTTATTTTTGAGGAACAAAGACTTCTTAAAAAATTTTGGGGGTCATTAGCTAATAATGAAATCGGTCATTAACTAATAATGAAATCATTTCAGCATAAAGGCTAGGATATATCAAAATCATACATAACTCAGCTATTCATGGTACAGATTAAAATATTTATTCTACTACAATGTCTGCTCATCAGCATTAGAAACATGCTTTCAGTTTATCAATGTCATAAATCAGCACAACAAGAGAAGAACCATTCTGTGCAGACCACAATGCTGATGTTAACGGGTCAGATTTATTGTTTGGAGAAGTAAGTACATAAAAGAGAATGCAGGTTTGAAAACATCAGGTTAGGCCTGATCTTGATTTTAGTTCTACTACATTTTGGCATGCAAAACTAGAAAATAACCAGTGCAAAAGATAAAGGTACATTCCGTAGGTCAAATAAATGGTAGAGTGCCCCAGCCTGACAGTATGTCATGTACCTGATAGACAGCCAAGGAATAAATGATGATTAAAACATCTTTTGTATTTAAAATAGCTACTAAATACAAGAGTAATCTCAAAATCATCTCCCAGAGATGTCAGGATTCCTGGGATTATAATTGTAAGATTGCAATGACAGGAGGCAAAATTCTTATGCTGCTGACAAATCAAATGAAGTTCCCTCATCTCTAGTCATCTTAAGGTTATTTTTAATTTTACTATTTCAGCTCTCATATGATTTAGCAGCAAAATTCTATATTGCTTTGGGGTATTCTAACTGAACCCCAATTCCAATCATTTTTAATGATATCTAAATTTTGTGGGAACACACTGTGTTAGTTGTTTGGAGTCCTTATACCTCTATTGAGAAATGAAGACAAAATCATCTCTACTGCCTACCTCACAAAATTGTGAGAATCATATGATATATTGTATTTGCAAGCCCACAATAAGCTGAATCTTATTGTTAGGGACATTATTAAAAATACCTGTAATAAGAGTCATGTTTGTGTGTGAAATATATTTGCAAAATATAGAAAAATTTACACAAATTATTAAAATATATGTATTTGTACAATCTGATGTCTCAAAATGCATATGTTATATATGTATACTTTAAATTTAAATTAGTTAAAACTTAATTTTGGAAATAGAAAGCCTACATTGTTATTATAAATGAATAATATAATTTAGAATATTTGCTTTAAGGTAAAGAGGTATGGTGTACATGAATTGTGGTGTTTTTTAATTTGTTTGCTTTACACTTATCTATTTTCTTTTTTATATTTTACTAACATTTATAATATTCAATTTATATTACCAGTTTTGTTAGCCTTAAAAATAATCATGTATTTGTTAGGCTGATCTTTAATATTATAATATATACTTTAAAAAATTTGTGTGATTTGGGCAGACTCCAGAGTGCCTTGAACTTGAAAGGGTTTTCTTAATTTTCAGATATGTTTATAGATGTAACTGTAGACCTCAGCATTCCACTCTATTTCATGTGGCTAGGAGCCCTATGAGACAGATCTTAGACCTAGTTCAAAAATAGGATTCAGATATATTTAGATTTATCTGAGGGACTGAGGTTAATGATGGGTGTCATACTTCACAGAATTAAAAAAGATACTGAAATAAAGTTACATAGATGAGGAGGTATTCTAGCATTTAGATAAGCCATTACTTCAGGGACTAGCTATTATAAGAGCAGTGGATATGAGTGTGTAGCATCTCTGATGATGTGCAGGCTAATTACAAAAATTAATGAGTTACATAAAAGATAGGTCTAAGGAAATGTATAAAATTCAAATATATTCAAAACAATGAGCAAGTAAGTAGAATAGAAATTTGTTTCTCTAAATATTACATAGGATTATATTTATAATATTTTGCCCCAAATTATTTCCCTGTAGTGTTATATAGGATGATTTCAAAGACTAGCTAACTATATCACTGATGAGTTAAGTATGTTTATTAGGTTTCTATTGCCGTGTAGAACATTACCATTAACTTAGTATCTTAAATCAAATTACATTTATTATCTCACAATTTCTGCAGATCAGGAGTCTGGTATGACTGGGTCCACTGCAAAGCTACAATCAATGTGTTGGCCAGGATTAAGTTTTCCTGTGGAGTTCTGACCTGGGATGGATCTTTTTATAAGCTTATTCAGACTATTAGCAGAATTCCCCTTTCAGTAGTACAATAGTAGCAGGATTAAGGTCCCAACTTCCTGCTGGTGTTATTTAGGGCTGTCTATAAGCTTTTAGAGCTTTCCTGCAGTTCCTCCTCCATGTGGTCCTCTCCACAGACCCTCTCACAGCACAGCAGCTTACTTCCTCAAAGCCAGCAAAGGAGAAAGCTTTCAGCCTGAAATCTGCCAGTAAAGTGGAATTTTATAAAATATGACATAATCATGGGAGTTATCTTCTATACTGTTTGCCATATTCTGGTAAACAAGTCACAGTTCATGCCCACACTCAAGAAGAAGGGATTATAAAAAGGTATTATCAACAGAGGCAGGACCATTTAAGTGTCATTTTAGGATCTGTCCTGTGAGCTCTTATGTGATAAATTTTGTCTATTTTCTTACTTCACTTAGATGCATTACCATGGTCAAACTAAATTGCTGACCATCAGGTATTTAAAATGTGGACAGTTCTAGGAAAATGTACATATACTTTATAGCATTCAAATATAATACATTTTCTAAATAAAAGTGAAGCCAAATGTCAGTCTGAAAAAAATGTTAAGGCAGAATTTGAACCAAAGATAATTGTCTATTAAAATGATCACATTATTCTAACTAATGCTCAGGCAATAAGCAATTTTTTTTAACTTTTTAGGGTACCCACATATCTGGATTCTCAACTTTGGAAAGCAAGAAAATATATTTTTATTTTTACTTTTGTATTGTAAAAACAACCTTATTTTAGGACTAAAAAGAGATACATGAACCTTTAAAATAGTTGTTGCCTTTTATTTCTAGATTTAGTTCTGAATGCCAACTACTTTGTAAAAATTTGTCTCACTGTATTATTTCATTAAGAAATTTAAATGATAGTGTTTAAAAGCAGTCCCGCCCTAACTGGTTTGGCTCAGTGGATAGAGCATCGGCCTGCGGACTCAAGGGTCCCGGGTTCGATTCCGGTCAAGGGCATGTACCTTGGTTGCGGGCACATCCCCAGTGGGGAGTGTGCAGGAGGCAGCTGATCAATGTTTCTCTCTCATTGATGTTTCTAACTCTCTATCCCTCTCCCTTCCTCTCTGTAAAAAATCAATAAAATATATTTAAAAATAAATAAATAAAAATAAATAAAATAAAAATAAAAATAAAAGCAGTCCCAACCTTTTTAAAAGTTTCAAGAACATTTTTACATATACATTTAGTTGAACCATATGTAATTGTTAATTTTTGCAATATAAAAATAGTAATTTTATGTGTTAGTCTTATAATATGATGTTCATAGATGTATGTTTGTAAGTATGTGTGTATGTATATGTATATATCTATGTGTGTGTTAAATTAAGTCAACTACTAGTATGTGTATGTATATATCTATGTGTGTTAAATGTCATCACCAATGATAGAATAGATATACTTTCCTTATTACTTTGCGAAAATACAGTGTGTGTGCTTTCTTTCTGTTGTTTTTTTATAAAAGATGGATCCAGAAAAATATTCTCTAAAATTCTTTATTTTAATAACATCACTTACTCTCTTTTAATTTAAGTTTACCATGGTAATGAGAAGGCTTTCCAGGCAGGCTCCGGATATCCTAATTAGTGGTAATCATGGATGTGACATATTTCTAGTAACAAAAGAAATTACATTGGCTGATAAATATCACCTTAGTCACAAACACAAAACTCAATCTTGCCTAACTAGGAGCAAGAGAAAGGGCAGGCAGGATTAAGAAAGCAAATCTGGCTTTATGGCTGTGCTTAGTTCTTAAAGTGCTCACGTATGAAATTCAAGCATGCAAAAATACAAGCAAAAAAATGTCTCATTAGATTCTCCCTTCATTCCTAGAAGTACCTTATGATATGGGTGAGAGAGAAGACATTAGATAGCTTCCCCTTTGCTCTAGGATCTCTGAGACTTACCAAGCCCTTAGAGGTCTGAAATACAACTTTGGAAGCCAAGATTGATTCTGGAAAGTTAAACAGATAATTGCTCAAATAAAAAAAATATGCCACAGACTTATTTAAAGTCCACAGGTTTTGAATTTGTAAATCATGTACCATTCTTGTGAGATAGAATGAAATATGCATGCCAAATATCTGGTGTATTAAAAAATACCTGCTATATCATAGGCACTTTAAAATAGAACTATTAGTGGTATTAGGACTGAATTTTATTCTGAAAAAAAATTATGAGGAGGAGATAAATAGCTGAGGTGAGGAACTAAGATTTTCAGGTATTTAGGACAAGGACATTCAAAGCATAGAAAACTGCCAGGCAAAGGCTCTGAGATGAAACTTAATTGGCATATTTAAAGAAAAGTATTCAGAGGTTTAGGGAAATAACAAGGCCCATATCCTATAGAACCTGTAAGTCATTTTAGTACCTTTGTTTTACTCTTGGATGAGACAGAGAGCCATTGGAGTGATGTGATTAATTTAATTTATAATACCATCACTTATGCTGATTGTTGAACATAGATTAAAGGCTACAAATAACTAGATTAAGTTGAAATCTACTGCAATGATAAAGGCAAGCAATGATGATCCTGGGCCCACACTCTAGAAAAAGCCTAAATTTTGAAAATGATGAGATTGTGCACATAGTTTGGGGATAGACCTGGAAGAACTAGAGGCAGATTGGATGTGAAATATGAGGTAAAAAATTGTAAACAAATATAATTCCCACTATTTTGGCTTAGACAACTAAAAAGAGAATCACAATTTACTGAAATAGAAAGTTGCTTAGAAGTTCGGTTTTGGACATGATGATATATTCGAAAAGTTTGACACCCAAGTAATTTTGAAATAGGTAGGTTGATATCAGTCTACTGATTACAGAGGGGAGTTTGGGTGTCAATAGGAGGTATTTATAGCCATGAAAAAGACTGAAATACCTAAGAGACCATAATATATTACTACGTTGCATAATATAAAAAGAGTTAATTGTGGAAAATGGCTAGATATAAACAAATACATATTAATAAAATGATGTTGACTCAACACCAAAACACCTCAATTTTTAAATTTATTTATAAATGTTTGATTTTTGTCTTACAAATTATTCCTAAAAATACTTAAATGATATAAAATGCCAAAATATCTTAATGTAACCTAGGTTTAAAAAAACCTGTTATCTAATGAAAAACAATTACTTAGACAGGAATTCACATTGACATTCAGTTATAGATCTTATAATTTTACTGCAGCCACCTCTTTTTAAATTTTTAAAATATATTTTTATTGATTTCAGAGAGGAAGGGAGAGGGAAAGTGAGACATAAACATCAATGATGAAAGAGAATCACTGATCGTCTGCCTCCTGCATGCCCCACTCTGGGAATTGAACAGTGACCACCTGGTTCATAGATTGACGCTCCACCACTGAGCCAAGCCATCAGGGCTGCAGCCACCTCTTTAAGATATTAACAATACTTAATTTAATAAAATAAATCAGACTCATAAATTGTGATGCAGATAATTCCTTTTGACATACATTCTACCTTTGAAGAAATAAATTTCTTATTTCATAATGTATGACTCTTAACAGGATTATTTTACCATTTTGCCAAATGAATATTTAAAATTGAATAAAATTGAAAACTTAAAATTGAATTCAGCTATTTTATTTCTCAGTCTAATGAAATAAGCTTTATTATATAAAAACAAGAGGCCTGGTGCACAAAAATTTGTGCACTCGGGGGGTGGGGGAGTCCCTCAGCCCGGCCTGTGCCCTCTTGCAGTATGACATCCCTGAGGGATGTCCACCTGCTGGCTTAGGCCCGCTCCCCGGGGGAGCGGGCCTAAGCTGGCAGTCAGACATCCCTCTGGCAGCCTGGAAGCCCTCGGGGGATGTCCACTTGCCAGCGGGGAGCAGGTCTAAGCTGCAGTCAGACATCTTTAGTGTTGCTGAGGAGGCGGGAGAGGCTCCTGCCATCACCGCTGTGCTGGCAGCCATCAGCCTGGCTTGTGGCTGAGTAGAGCTCCCCCTGTGGGAGCACACTGACCACCAGGGGGCAGCTCCTGTATTGAGCATCTGCCCCCTGGTGGTCAGTGTCTGTCATAGTGACCAGTCATTCCCAGTCGTTCTGCTGTTAGGGTCAATTTGCATATTATCCTTTTATTATATAGGATAGAGGCCTGGTGCACAGGTGGGGGCCGGCTGGTTTGCCCTGAAGGGTGTCCTGGATCAGGGTGGGGGGTCCCGCTGGGGTGCCTGGCCAGCCTGGACAAGGGGCTGATGGCTGTTTGCAGGCTGGCCAAGCCCCCCAGTGGGGACCCTCACCCCATGGGGGTGTGGCCAGCCTGGGTGAGGGGCTGAGGGCCATTTTTAGGCTGGCCACAGCTGTGGGCTGGAAGCAGGTATCTGGGATTTATTTATCTTCTATAATTGAAACTTTGTCGCATTGAGCGGAGCTCAGGGCCGGCAGAGCAGGCAGAAAGCTTGGCTTCCTCCATTGCTGGGGGCAACCCAAGCCTCCTGCTCGCTCCAGCTCTGTGGCTGCCGCCATCTTAGTTGAGTTAATTTGCAAATTCGCTCCTGATTGGCTGGTGGGCGTGGCTGGTGTGCGTGGCAGAGGTACGGTCAATTTGCATGATTCTCTTTTATTAGATTAGATGTGTTATTCTATAGCAATTACAATTCTTTAGGAAAGGTTTTAAGTTTTTAATACATATTTAATACATACCATTGGTAGATTTTCTTTTACACAATTGTAGTAATTTTAGAATTAATATTCTAAATAAATTGTGATTTTAATAATACCAATGTTTAAGAAAATTGTAATAAATGTAATGTTCTCACTATTGTACCCACTCTTTAGAATCAGGATGGACTCCCACTCAAAATTTGATTCAGATTCCCAAACACACATCTCACCCCACCCCCCACCCTATGGTTTGAAAAGGTTTATTACTAACACAGTGAGGCATTTGGAGGAGAGTAGTTCAGACATCCAAAGCTGCTCTAAATATGACTTGTAGGACAGAGAGAGCAGGAACAGAAGACTGTATTTTATGAAATGGGACCCACGTGAGGAATTCCGTGTTTCTAAAGGTTTATGTGGTGTGAACTTTCCATTGGTAACAAAGGAGTCAGCACCAGTCTTTCACATTTGCTTTCTCAGATTTGGAGAACAAAAGGAAGAAAAAAGGATGAAGCTTAAAGGATATCACTGCACAAACACACGCGTGCACACACACGCGCACACAATGGCGTTATACCCTTTCTCACAAGCTCTACAAAAAATATGAATACTAACATTGATTTTTGAAGTACAATGTCTACATCACAAAGGACAAAGAATTTTAAAACCAAAACTGTAAATTAGTCTTAGGAAATGTTAATATTGGTACAGGTTTTTTTCAATGTAATTGTTCTAAAAACTAGCTTTAAAAAAAAAAGCTTGAACATTTTGCATTCTTTCCAATCTGAATTCTATTAGAGACTTAAACACACACACACACACACACACACACAATTCTTAATATTAATGTCATTCAATGGTATTTACTTAAAGGTTATTCAATGTAATTGTTCTAAAAACTAGCTTTAAAAAAAAAAGCTTGAACATTTTGCATTCTTTCCAATCTGAATTCTATTAGAGACTTAAACACACACACACACACACACACACACACAATTCTTAATATTAATGTCATTCAATGGTATTTACTTTAAAGGTTAAATGTTATGTCTCACTGAGTTCTAGAAGTCTCAGGAATCCACAGTAAGAGTGTATAACTAAAAATCAAAGGCATATGCAAACTTATGATGGATAAGAACTTAGCTCTTGCTTCCAGGTAGCAGAGATGTTTCTCATCTTTCTCCAAATTCTATTGAATTGATCAGAAACCAGTACTATATGTATCCTTGGCTGGAATTTCCACATTGGAGAAAGCGTGGGCAAAGATAGAATATGTCTACAAATAACAATTTGTTTACTGGTAATTGGGTACATTCCCCTTGTGTTATTGAAGTTGTGTGTTTGAATAAAAGCTTTCTCCCTATATCTAAGCCTTTCTTTGATGATATATTGCCAAGAGAGTGACAGTAAGGCCATCAATTTATTGTTATAACTAAAGCACTGGGAAAGAATTCAAATGCAATTTCATATGGGCCTCTTTAAAAAACGCTTTAATACATTTCATTATAGAATTATAAATCCTACATCCATTAAAATTGATGAGTTGACAATGACATGCTAGGTGTAATACTATTGATCATAATTTTAAAAAGGTAATATTTCAAAACATAATCAGTCACTTTAACCATCACCTCTTTTCTGACATTGATACTTAGAAGCTGATCTTCAAGATGTAATGCTAATAAAATATATTAATTAATCAAATACATATAATACACATGAATTTCATACATTTTACATTGCTTCTAAACCTTTGAATTGAGTATTTTTGTCCTCACTGTGTAAAGGACATCGGTTATATCTAATAAAGATGCTTACTTTACTTTCCATTATCCTGGTTTAATTAATAATTATATATTTAGAGTAAAATTACCATGCTTTCTCTTGTATAATAATGAAGTTTTCAGAGCTTGTCATTATTTCAGAGGTACAGTACATCCATTTCCCTTTGGCAATTAAGGGTACAAAGATTCTCTAATGATTTGCCATAGCATAGAGCTCCTAACAAGAGCATTTGACTCCAGGGTGTGTTTCCTTCTATGTTATTTTGGAAAATGGAAACAGGACAGAGTGGACACTTATTTATTTAGTGTGATTCAAAGGATTCTGAAAATTTCCACTTACTGAAAATACTTTCTTCCTTTTAGCCTGAAAAGTACAGATTCAGAATATAAAATTCTCAATATGAACAACAAAACTAGAGATAAAATCATTATTATATATTATCCATGTATATGTGAATCTAAGATTATTTATGACTAAAATATATAATTAAGGCATATTAATATACCTGTAGTTTACTAGGTATTCAAAATTACGTTTTAAATAAGTAATCATATGTAAGAAAATGTCAGTCACTTCCCTAACTGTTCTTTTCTCACAGCAGACAATCATTGAGAAAGTCATTTGTAGGCATCTAACTTTTGCATTTACCAAGTAGCTGCACACTTATTTCTGAAAATCTACATATAGAAGGAACATAAATTAATGGTCCCTTAAAACTGGGAGTGTTTTAGGAGGTAGAGAGATGGGTGGTAGTGATACAGAATTACTACTGATCAGTACTAGGTTTCTTTTCGAGATAATGGAAATATTCCAGAATTAGAATAGGGTATGCTTGCACAACTCTGTGAATCTATTTTTAAAAAACACTGAAGTGTACACTTTAAATGGGTAAATGGTATAGTATATAATTATCCTATATAATAAAAGGTTAATATGCAAGTCGACTGAACAGTGGAACGACTGGTCACTATGACGCTCACTGACCACCAGGGGGCAGATGCTCAATAGAGGAGCTGCCTCCTGGTGGTCACTGCACTCCCACAGGGGGAACGTCTTCAGCCAGAAGCCGGGCTCACAGCTGGCGAGATCAGCGGCTGTGTCAAGAGCCTTTCCTGACTCTGCTGCAGTGCTAAGGACCCCTAGGCAGACATCACCCTGAGGGGACCCGGACTGAAAGGAGAAGGCCATGCTGAGGGAACCCCCAACCCCCCGCCCAGTGCAGGAATGTCCTGCACCAGGCCTCTAGTATATCAATAAAACTTTAAAAGTTCCTGTTAGGAAGATATCATTTTAATGCACATCTTTATATCCATATGCAAAAGGTGTTCCTTAGATTTCTCGGTGTAGATTTCTCTGTGAAAAGTTTTCAAGAGAAAATTGTTGAATAATTTGGCATAAGTTTCACTTTTGTTTTATAGTTTAAAAACTTTAAGTTTGTGTCTTAGTGTATTTTGGCTCAATATTGTTTTATGCTTTTGTTTAAAATTCTAATTTAGATTTTAAATGGTGGAGAATAAGTATTCTTATCATGAATCACATAATTAAAATTTTCTTATTACAAATACATGCTTCCAACCCTCCACCCCATAAAAACGTAAAATCTTTTTTATTATACTGCTATACTTGTATAGCTGAAACACTTAAAATTTATCAGTATCACATTGTCACATTGTTTTATATTTATAAATCCTATTACAGTCTATCAGTTATTTTTAATTATCATTATCCTAGAGGCCCGGTGCACAAAAATTTGTGCACTCTGTGTGGGGGGGGCCCTCAGTCTGGCTTGTGCCCTCTCGCAGTCTGGGACTCTTCCGGGGATGACCACCTGCTGGCTTAGGCCTGCTCCCTGGGGGATTGTGCCTAAGCTGGCAATCAGACATCCTTCTGGAAGTCCGGGAGCCCTCGGGAGATGTCCACTTGCCAGGGAGGAGCAGGCCTAAGCTGCAGTCGGACATCCTTAGCGCTGCTAAGGAGGCGGAAGAGGCTCCTGCCATCACCGCTGTGCTGGCAGCCGTCAGCCTGGCTTGTGGCTGAGCAGAGCTCCCCCTGTGGGAGCACACTGACCACCAGGGGGCAGCTCCTGCATTGAGCGTCTGCCCCTGGTGGTCAGCGTGTGTCATAGTGACCAGTCATTCCCAGTCGTTCTGCTGTTAGGGTCAATTTGCATATTACCCTTTTATTATATAGGATAGAGGTCTGGTGCAAGGGTGGGGGCCGGCTGGTTTGCCCTGAAGGGTGTCCCGGATCAGGGTGGGGGTCCTGCTGGGGTGCCTGGCCAGCCTGGTTGAGGGGCTGATGGCTGTTTGCAGGCTGGTCACACCCCCTTCAGGGTGGGGGTCCCCACTGGGGTGCCTGGCCAGCCTGGGTGAGGGGCTGATGGCTGTATGCAGGCTG
>NW_005360891.1:1884191-1949403 GCF_000412655.1 Myotis brandtii | reverse complement strand
CCCCGCCGATGAAAGCTCCCAGCCTCTTTTTTTCTTTTTTATTCTGGGATTTATTTACCTTCTATAATTGAAACTTTGTAGCCTTGAGAGGAGCTCAGAGCTGGCCAAGGTGGGTGGGAGGGAAAGCCTCCTGCTCACTCCAGCTCCATGGCCATGGCCGGCTGAAAGCAGGTATCTGGGGTTTATTTACCTGCTATAATTGAAACTGTGTTGCTTTGAGTGGAGCTCAGAGGTGGCCGTGGCAAGCGGGAAGTTGGCTTCCTCCATCATTGGGGCAACCAAGCCTCCTGCTTGCTCCAGCTCCCTGGTTGCCGGCCGCCATCTTGGTTGAGTTAATTTGCATATAGTCGCTCTTATTTGGCTGGTGGGCATGGCTTAAGGTGTAGTGAAGGTATGGTCAATTTGCATGTTTGTCTTTTATTAGTGTAGATTATTAAAACCAATGAATTATTAATATAAGTGACATCCCTATACCTTTATTAAGTGAATCCTGGGCCATACTCACAGATAATCCATTTCCTAATTAATCTTGTTTAGAAGTAAGTCATACAAACTTAAACTATACACAGAAATTTTGAATGACTGTAATCTGGGTTATCAGTAGCCCCTTCATAAACTAAAGCCATGCCAACATGAGAAGCCTAAATTTTAGTTGAGCTTGAAAAAGAATAAGAAAAAGCAGTGTGAATTCTCCAATTAAACTTGTGTGTCTGTGTATTTCTAGCTCATCATTTTGCTTTATGTATTTTGAGTCTCTGTTGTTTGGTGAAAACACAATTAGAATATTGATGTCTTCATGGTGAATTGATCATTTTAGCAGTGTACAGTGTCCCTTTTTGTCTTTAGCAATTTTATTTGCTCTGAAGTATACTTCTTTGGATAGTAGTATACCTACTCTTGCATTTGTCTGTTTAGTATTTGTATGGTATATATTTTTCCCATCTTTTTGCTTTGAATTTACTTTTGCTTACTTTTGAAGTGAGTCTCTTACACATGGTTATATTTTTTTCTCCACTCTGCCAAACTCTCTTTTTTTGGATATTTAGATAAAAATAAATGCCTTAACTATAAGTTATTTTTAAAATATGTCTTTTTTTGGTTTGTTTTTCTTTTATTTTTTTTAAATGTCATTTGTTTTCTGTTTGTTTCCTCTGCTTCTTTTTCTTCCCAAGTTAATTAACAATTTTTACATTTTTTAATATGTCTCTGTGTATTTTCCTTACTGGATTCTCTGGGTATAAAAGTGTACATATTGGAGGGGGGCAAGGGGGAGATAAGGAAACATGTAATACCTTAATCAATAAAGAAAAAAGAAAAAAGAATATTAAAAAATACATATTATAGTCTGCTGGTATCAACATGTTGGATCAAGTATGAAAGCTTAACTCCTAAATTATGTCCCTTTATTGGCTCCATTAAGTATTTATACCACATATAAAAGGCTAAGTGACCAACTGTATGTACGTACAAATGTACGTCTGACCATCCGACCAACTGACCAGCCGGTACATATGCCACACACTGGCAATTTAAAAATAAATGTTGACTCATGCAAGGAAAATTTTCCCATCGAATTTCTTAATAGTATTATTCCTTCGGGAATGCCATGTCATAAATTAAAATTGAAAGTAGGTGCAATCATCATGCTACTGAGAAATCTTAATAGTAAATGGGGTCCTTTGCAATGGTACTAGATTTATTATCAAAAGATTGTGACCTAACATAATTGAAGCTGAAGTATCCATAACAGGATCTGAGGAAGGAGAGGTTGTTCTGATTCCAATAACTGATTTGTCCCATTCTGACACTGCCCTCCCATTCAAATTAATTCGAAGACAGTTTCCCATGATGCCAGCATTTGCGATAACTATTAATAAATCACAAGGACAAACTCTAGAAAGAGTAGGAATATTCCTACCTGAACCTGTTTTCGGACATGCTCAGTTATACTAGTACATTCATTGCTTTCTCTTGAGTTCGAAGAGCATGTGATGTTAAACTTGTAAATGCTTCATCACAAGGAAAATTAGTCAAGCACTCCGAATTTTTACTCTTAATATGGTGTACAGGGAGATATTAGAATAAATGTAATCAATTTACCAGTTCTTGATTTTATCAATGTTGTTTTTATATCATGTTTTTGTTGTTTTTATATCATGTTGTTATTGTTTATTAATCGATTTATATATTATTTTCATATACATTTTACTAATTTTCTTTCATCTCTGACACTTCTATTATAGAGAAAGGGTGAATAGCGATATTAAAATATTTTGTATTTTAACTTTATGATACTATATTGTATATAATATTTTGACATGTAATTTTTTGCAGTAATGTAATTACCGCACAAATCTTTCTTCTAATTAATTTCCTTTCAATCTGCAGGAATCCGTGTCCCAGCCCACTAGTACTTTATAAAACTCACGAAGAAAAAGTTATTATGTGTACATATACTCTGCTTTTTCTGTTTTCTTTTTCCTTCCTTATGCTCCAAAATTCTTTTATCAATGTCTTTCCATTTCAATAACATCCATTAGCCAATTTTTAAGGGAAGGGCTGCTGGTAACAAATCTATTTACTTTTCCTTTGTCTGGTGATCTTTTCTTTTCTTTTTATTTCTAACAGATAGTTTTGATGGTTATAGAATTCACAGTTAATTATTCTATTCTTTCAAAACTTGAATATTATATAAGGTTTTCTTTTGGCCCCGATGACCTCAGATGAGAAAACTGTCATAAGAATTAGTATTCCCTTGTAGGTACTACATCACTTCTCTCTCATTGCATTCCTTATTTTTTTTCTTTTATTTTTTAATGTAACTAGTATACTATTGATATTCTTTGAGTATTTAATGTTTGGGATATAGTTAGCTTTTGAATCTGCAAGTTTGTGTATTTCACCAAATTTGTGAAATATTCAGCCATTATTTCTGTGAACACTCTTCTAGATTCTCTTTTTCTAGTATTTCTGGCTCTTCAATGATATAAATGCTGAATCTTTTGTTATTTTCCCAGAGGTCCCTGAGTCTGTTCTTTTTTTTTTTCCCTTTTTTTATTGTTCAGATTGTGTAAATTCTATTGATCTGTAGT
This sequence comes from Myotis brandtii, assembly GCF_000412655.1. Classification (NCBI taxonomy): domain Eukaryota; kingdom Metazoa; phylum Chordata; class Mammalia; order Chiroptera; family Vespertilionidae; genus Myotis; species Myotis brandtii. The sequence goes on along the minus strand of NW_005360891.1, from coordinate 1,946,311 downwards.
CAAGTTTTCTGATTTTATCCTCTGTCATCTCTACTCTACTACTGAACCCATCTAGCAAATTGTTATTTTAATTTTTAGCTCTAAAAAATTTAGTTTGAATTATCATTTAATTTTTAGTACTATAATTTGTATTTAGGTACTTTTATAAATTTTATGACTTTACAGATACTTTCCTAACTTTTATTTATTTCAAGAAAATTGACTGTTGAAGCACTTTCATGAAAATTGCTTTAAAATTCTTGTCAGATACGTCAAACATCTGATTTGAGTGTTTATGTCTGTTAATTGTCCTTCTTAATCAAGTTGTGATTATCCTGGTCTGGGTATGACGAAGTCTTTCTAGTTATATCCTGGACATTTGTCCCTGTTTGAATATTTTATCATAGTAGGCAGGCATCCTGCTTTGGTTTAGCATACATGTTCTGGCCTACTTTTGTTCGCAGTGTTTTCAATGACAATGTCAAGTTCAGGACATTTGCATGTTATTTTTGGTCTGCTTGGTTTATCTGGTGTTGTCATGGCTTTCACCGGTCAGTCCTTACTCGTGCTGTGGGACAAAAAGGTTAACCTGGCCCAGACATCTGGGTGTCCTTCAGTGAAAGAGGGCCTCTCAGAACTATAGGGATGAAGATACTTCCAGCGCTGGACAGAAGTGTTGGTTCTGTTGGACACAGACTGCTTGCTAGGGTCAGGTCATTTTGTGGCAGGCAACCCCTCAACCCCTCACCCCCTCACCAGGAACTACCTAGAGCAGTGATGGCGAACCTACGACACGTGTGTCAGAGGTGACACGCGAACTCATTTTTTGGCTAATTTTTCTTTGTTAAATGGCATTTAAATATATAAAACAAATATCAAAAATATAAGTCTTTGTTTTACTATGGTTGCAAATATCAAAAAATTTCTATATGTGACACGGCACCAGAGTTGAGTTAGGGTTTTTCAAAATGCTGACACGCCGAGCTCAAAAGGTTCGCCATCACTGACGTAGAGTCTATTTATGTAAAATTTTGTTTAACAGCATAGAAATTCAGTTTATATGAAATACTTATTTTCATAACAATATTAACATAATTATCCATGAACACTCTTTCTTCTGTCTAGAATTTTAGCCTTAGATGTCAGAAGTTCTGACACTGCTACCTCAATTAATTTGCTTAAAATTTAAAAAAATTAAATTGATCTCTATAACACCTATCAAATATATTAAAATACCTAGAGCTCATTAAAAGCCTTGCAGTTACAGTTATTAAAGATGAAGTTCTTTTTTTTCTATGAACCTGACATGTGGTTGGCCATTGACATCATAAGCTTCACAGGAACAGACAATGTAGAGAGCATACCCTGGCAGAACCATACATTCATTCATTTTCCAATTATGATAGATAAGGTAGATAATGCAATCTGGTCAGTAAGAATCCATTGGTCTGTAGTGAAGAAGATCTGAGCTCAAATACTGGCTCCCCCATCATAGAATTGTATAGACTTTACTAATTTACAAAATTACATTGCTGAATAGCATATAACATATATCTCCTGGTAAGCATGTCTACAATGATTAAATATTGGACACTCCTTCCATAAATTTTCACTTAGTACATCAGGAAAAAATGGCTTTACCTTCTATGGCCTATTTATTCAGGTTGTAACTTGCCTCATAGTCAAATCAGATGTGACTACCTGACAGTTTGAGGAGAATAATGAACAGAGAGGTTGATTTTTTTTCCTTCCATGAATGCAAAGACATCAAATTTCCAAGATTCTTAAAGTATTTGTGACTGAAGAGTTATAGCAAGGAAGTAACTAAAATTGTAGTAATAGCAGCTGAAGGAATCAGCATTTATCCAATAAAAATTTATGAACAGCTACTCTACATCAGAGGCTGCTTTATGTGCGTGGGGTCCAACAGTGAGTAAAACATCAAATAAAATTCCTCTCTTCATGGTACTTACCCCTAATGGAAAGAAGTCAAACAATAAGTATATCTGTAAAATAAATTATATTCTACTAAATTAGTCTGATAGAATAAGAGCCACAAAAAATTGAAATGTTGGCAACTTGTTAAGATTGAGCACTAAATATGTCTCAGTAATACAGTACATCTGAACAAAGATTTGAAGGAGGTCAGGTTGTAAGCTAAGTGAATATATAGAAAAAATATAGTAGGCAAAGAGAAATTAAGAGAAAATCCCTAATGTAGTGTTATTTGTAGTTTGTGTTGCTTGTAGTTTTGGGAAATTTCACCCAGAGCAGTTGAAACATTGTGAGCAAAATGGTATATTAATTAAGATGCCATAGAGTTGATGAAAGGGGGTTTTGATGGTTAATTTTATGTGTCAACTGAGTGGATCACAGGGTTCCCAGATATCTGGTTAAACATTATTTCTAGGTAAGGGTGTTTACAGATCAAATTAGCTTTTGAATTGGTGGACTCAGTAAAGTGATTTACTGTCCCCAATTAGGTGAGCATCATTCAATCCATCTAAGATATGAATAGAACAAAATGTAGAAGGAAGAATTTTGCCCTTCCTGCCTGATTATTTGAGCTAGGACATTGATCTTCACCTGCTCCTGGTGCTCCTTGATCTCTGGCTTTTAATCCTGGACTGGAATCTATATCATCAACCTGTCTAGTTCTCTCAGGCCTTTGAACTCCAACAAAATTACATGACCTGCTTTCCTGGGTCACCAACAAACAGCAGGTCATGGGATATCTCCAGCCTCCATAACTGTATGAGCCAATTCCTTATAATAAACATCTTGTGCGTGTCTGTGTATCCTATATCGTTTCTGTCTCTCTAGAGAGCCCTGACTAATAAAGGGGCATATCATTCCTGTATATTGAAGATCATTAATATTTTTGACATTTGCATTTAATTTAAGTAAAATAGAAGACTCTGGGATGTTAGGGGAAAATGACATGATAGGACTTAAATTTACAAACAATCATCTTGGTTTGGTTTGGTTTGTTTAGAGAATATATTGTAAGGGCATTAGGGAATACAGGAAATAGCATCCTAATAACTAAGCATGGGGCCAGGTGGTTACTTGAAATATCAGGGGGGACCACTCAGTAAAGAACATGATTTTCTAACCACTGTGCCATACATTTGAAACTAATAAAGAATAACATTAAATGCAACCTGTAATTTAAAAAAATACAGATAGGGAAAAAAACCAAAAGAATAGACTGTAAGAGAATAAGGAAATGACTAGAAGACCTATTGTGAGATAAATGCAGTAAACTGCAGTAATCATCCTGTGTGAGAGCTGCTGGATATTAGTGGTGGAATACACAACATATTATTTTGAATATATTCTAAAGGTGAAGCTTTGAGCATTTTCTGCTAAATTGAATGTTAAATATAAGAAAAAAGAGGAATAAATATAATATAACATATCTTGGTTTGAACCAACAGTGCTGAAGCTATGTACTACTGCTATAACACAATCTTCTATTTTTCTTCTCTATCCCTCTCCTCTTCCTCCTTAAAAAAATTCATAATTTTACCTGCATTAAAAATCATGTAATTTTTACAACAATCATGTGAGGAAGATAGAACAGGTATTACTGTCCACATATTTCAGCTGAAAAAACTAAAACATGCAAAGAGAGGTTGCATAAGAAACTTGCTTGTAACACTGGTTCTTTGGCTGCAAGTACAAAAATTTCTCCACCTGAAGGAAAGAAAAGTAGGCACCAATGTTGGCAGGAAACAAGAGATTTTCTGAAGGCTTTCAGAGCCATCTTGGAGATTCACTAGGCAAAGGCCTATATGGGAAGAAGGGAATATTTAGAAAAGAAGTCATCTAATCCAGCACAGCAATTTTACAAAAGGGGATATGGGCTTATGTGAGGCAGCTAGAAAATGTGAAAAAAGTCTAGGATTGACAGGCAGGAGACCTAAGCTCTGCCCTCATAAAGAGAACACACACACACACACACACACACACACACACACACACGAGAGAGAGAGAGAGAGAGAGAGAGAGAGGAGTCAATAGGATACAAGTATCTTGGTTTGTATAACTGGAGGGTGCAATTACCCTTATGAACACAGCACTTACCCAGATATGTAACTGTGTTCTTTCTATATATGCAAGCTCCCTGTGTAGTTTCAGGAAGAAAAGTCAATATTAAAACTTGAAAATTCCTTCCTTATCACTGTTTTTAAAATATAGCTTGCTATTTGGCTATATATGCCTCCATGGCTGGGGGGGGAGGGATGGGTCAAAATTAATTTCATTGAACTTCCCACAATTTCAGACTGGAGGAAAGTAACCCAGATTTCAGGTCACCTTTATACTTTCCTAGATAGATCATCTTGTAATTCCTATAGGGTATCAGCAATGGACATAACATTTCTGTCAGGGGTTGTAATTCTTTAAGTAAGCATACCTGCTAAAGGGAACATTCAGATTATCTTCTTTACAGGTGTGGCTGGAAGCAATGGGTAATCACTAGGTATTATTTGAAATTACATTTGCTTGGACAGTACTCTCCAAATTTCACAACATTCTATACACATAAAATTATGCTTTAAGTACTGCCCCCTCTAATAAATTTTAGAGAATGTGGGGGCATCTATATGGAACTGGTGAATAACTCATTTAAATTTTCACCACACTACAAGACTATGATAAATGTAAAGTGTTAGAATAGCTATTAAAATAAAATTTGTACGAATGTCCAAATAAAACCTTTCAAATTTATAATAAGCATATTTTTCTGGCATTAGTACAACTTTATATCACTAATTAAACTTAAATATGATTCACACTATTGTTTTTCTAGGCTTTTTGTTAAGTATCTAAATATCTTGAGAATCACCATTGATGAGACTTTTTTGGTTTCATAATAGGTCATAAAAGGTTTAAAGCCATTTTTACAGTCATTCTAATGTGATACAATTTATATTTAAAGAATCTACAGTTCACTCTTTTCTTTCATTAGCAAGTGTGATATTGGTATTTCCAAGAGCTATACTATGAACATTTGAAAACAATAGTGCAGCTCTAATTTTTAGAATACCAATGCATTGGTTAGAATCTCATAATGTAATCTGCATGCACATCAGTTGCAAATGGAAAAAAAAAACCACAATGAAAAACTGATGACAGTATCTTAAACTTCTGCTGGCAATTCAGCTGCCAGACGACTAGCCTAGTGCTCACTGCTTTCAAATCCAGCATCTTGGGCCGTGTACTATGTTTCTTGGGCACTTGGAATAAGAACCCCTACAGAACTGCAATTTTGTTCACTATTGGCAGTGGCATGCTCTGCAGCTGGCTGCTAAGATAGGTGTTCAAGTGCCTACATTTTGCATTTAAAAGCCAAGTATAAAGCATAAGATGTTGTTCATCATTCTTGTTGTCTAACTGGTCTAACTGCCTGTGGGGATTGCAAGAAATGTTCTTAACCTTTATTGTTCAGCCAAAGCACAAAGTAGAATTTAAGTGACAAGAAATAACAGCCCATAAAGGAGACACCAGAAAATTATTATGCACAAAGTTATAAGGAGTAGAGGTGCAAGAATAACTGTGTGACATTTTATAATTTGGCTATAATGCAAAAGAAGAAAGCTGATACTTGGTGAATGCATACAGCCATGTGGGAGCCATGACTACTGTTAATGGCAGCTTGTCCAGAGAAATACCAGAGATAAAAACAAGAATTGAAAGTGAGCCAGCAGAGAGTACAGTTTAGGGTACAATCTTTGGAAGCATTGCTTAGAAGCAGGAAATGAGAAACAGAATAATGTTGAAAGGCAATGTAGGGTCATGGGAGGTTTGTAGGGAGATGGTTATGAATGATGATACCTGAATATGTGTATGGGTTAAGGATATAAAGTAAATGAGAGAAACAGTACAAAGACATAAAAATAGTGAAGGCAAATGACTTAGAAGCAAAGACCAGGGAAAGGTATGTGGAAATGTATCCTTCACAATAAGACACTCCATCCTGTAAAGCTGAAAGAAATTTAGTTAAAAGGGGCAACTCAATATTCTCATTGAAGCAGGAAGTAGATAAGTATTGAAAGTCTGGTTAGTGGTATAGTGGTAAATGGGAGAACAAATAATATGACTTATGGGTAGTGTTAAGAACCAGAAACTTGAAATATCTTCTCCATGATACAATCTTGTTTCTCAAAGATGGTGCTAATTATATTAATAGCAATTACTTATAAACTGCCCACTGTGTGTCAAATGCTATTTGAAGCTCATTATAAGGATTGGTAAATTGAACTCTTCACAGAAATCCCGTAATATAGGTAGTATTATTATACTAACTCTGTAAATGAGGAAATTTAAGTGTGGCACGAAAAGGCAAAGTAATTTGCAGAAAAGTCTCACTGCTAATACTTGATAAAGTTGGGCTCTGAACCCAGGCGTTTGACTTCAGAGTCTCCACACAAGTACTGAATTAAACTGCTACTCTGTGAACCAAAGCAATTTTCTTTCCTTAAAAATGTTGTTGATTAAACTGGAAATGAGGTATACCTTTAAAGATACAACATAGGTATTGAAGTTCAGACTACTTACTATGTATGATGATAGTTTTTGTTGGTTGACTTCATATCTATGAATATATTGTTTAAGCATAAAGTTAATTTAAGTAATGGATATAAAAAATTAAGGTTTACTTAGAATTATTTTATCTCAATAAGATTATGGTCTAAGAATGAAATAGTATGCTAATATTGTATTCTCTGGACACAGTATGGTGATTTTTAATGAAAATAATAAGAATATACAATATTTAAGAAAAGTTGCCATTTAATTGCTCAAGGGAGAAACAATATCTAAAATGCAAAAACATTTCATGCTATTTTGGTATTAATTTTGATCAAGCTAATTTTAAGTTTTGATAAGCATTGGATGAGTTTTCTTTAGGGGTTGATCTCCATGTTTCTAAATACTATATGACATGAAGGCATATATTATTTTCCTTATTATGTTTTATATCCATTTCTTATTTCTATTTAATGGTTTTATTCATGCTTCATCCCACCAAAAATAACAACCTTGGAGGAAGGTATTCGTAAAGCTCTGCAGGACTTGTTGAACAAATGAGTAAAGGGTCCAGAGTCTTACTTATACTTAAACTGCTGTTCTCCCCCTCATGAGTGTGAGTTTCAGAAGGATGGGAGACAGACTTTTTGCCTACTTTCCAAAAATAATCTAAAAAGATTATTGTAGCTGGGGGGAAAAAAAAGAGTGAAGAGTTACAACAGAAAAGAATTGCACTTGTGACTATGGTGGGCAGGATTACACATTTCCTGTGAACCATACGCAGCTCCGCTGACTGGAGCTAGTCTGGGGTTCTGTAAAAGTATCTCCACTCAAGAGCTCCACCTAGAGCCAGATATGGATCCCAACAAATGGAATAAGCAGAAGCCTGGAGGCTAAGAGGAAGTCAAATCAGCCAGTTTGGCAAGGGAGCAAGCAGATGTTGTAGGAATATGCAGGTGTGGAACTCATGTAGGGCATCTTTTAACAATGTCCAAATTTCACCACAAAAGGAAGAGCCAAAAATGATCATACTCCACATTAAAGATAATCAAAACCAGAGTTTAACTGGATTAAACTAAATTAAGATCCTTCTTATCTCTCCTCCATTTTCCTTGGGTCCGGTTAAACTCAAAGCTACACATAAAAAAAAAAGTGAACTATACAATATGGGTTATAAAATAAGTCCCCCCCCCCCCTTTCTATGAAGATTTACAAATAAGAAACCGCCCTAAGCTATCAGAATGGCAAATCTGTAATGCAAAACACTGAGATTTTGATATGCTTAATATTTTACTAGCATACAATTATTTTATTACTTGAAAAAAATAAAAACTATAGTGGAAATGTCCTACTGAAATGGTCAGGTAATAATTTACTAACAGAGTAAATTAATGAAGGAGTCTGAGAATAATGCTGGGTTTCTGCTACATCAAGAGTTCCTTCTTTTTTATAGCAGCATAGTATTCCATTGTGTAGATGTACCACAGTTTTTATGGAGCTGGTTACAAATACATTACAAATAATCAGAAACTAAAAATTCATACCTTCTCCAAACTTATGTAAGACAGCTCTTTTTAATATCTGAGGTTATAGCAGTAATGCTATTCAAATATGGATTTTACTAATATTACTTTAGCACATATTGGGTTTTCTCTGATTTCAGTAAACACTATGAATTGCCCACTAAACAATTCTACAATTACACTCTCTAGTTACCACTAGTGAAACTATGTTTAACTGGCTTAGTTATACATAGTAGAATGCAGCTAATATTAAAAGATGAGACTCTGGAAGATGATGACAAGCATTGTTAAGACTTAAGACTATCAAAACACCAATTAGAAAGCATATATTCACCCCTATGTTCATAGCAGCACAATTTACAATAGTTAAGATTTGGAAACAGCCTAAGTGCCCATCAGCAGATGAGTGGATTAAAAAACTGTGGCACATCTACACAATGGAATACTACACTGCTATAAAAAAGAAGGAACTCTTACCATTTGCAACATCATAGATGGAACTGGAGAGCATTATGCTAAGTGAAATAAACCGGTCAGAGAAAGATAAATATCACATGATTTCACTCATTTGTGGAATATAATGAACAACATAAACTGATGAACAAAAATAGATCCAGAGACAGAGAAGCATCAAACAGACCATCAAACCTCAGAGGGAAGGCAGGGGAGGGTGTTGGGGGGTGGGTGGGTAAGAGATCAATCAAAGCACTTGTATGCATGCGTATAAGCATAACCAATGGACACAGACACCAGGGGGGTAAGAGCATGTGCTGGGGGGTCGGAGTGGCAGGGGAGAGGTCAATGGGGGAAAAAGGAGACATATGTAATACTTCAATCAATAAAGAATAAGTAAGTAAAAAATAAATAAATAAATAAAGACTTAAGACTATCAGTTCAGTGGATCAAGTATATCAAGGCCTGTAACTAAATGAGTCTCTTCCTTTTCTCAGTTCATTGTTATGTGGGCTTCAGTGTCTGCATTTTGACAGAAAAAAAAGGGAGAGGAGAAAGAGGTATGACTATATCTGTAAAATTAAAATACATTTCAGGAAAAGTATATCAAAATCATATGAGCCAAATCCTGGTACTTGCACATTTCTTATTGGAAGTTAAGAGGAGAGGATTTGGAAACAGATTGGATGAGGGGCTAACAACATATTTGACACTTATTTTTCCAAATTATATCCTATAGAAATTCACTTTATCCAGTTAAATAACAAAGCATAGATCCATTCAAGACTCATTCCTGCATACCATATTATTTGTTTTATCTCAATTGGTCTCCATCAGTTTCTCCTTCATTAGGACTTGGTGTTTTTGCATGTCAAAGTTTTTAGTGAATTGTAATACTTTTGGTTCTCTATGCCGATATGTCTTTATTATGCAACTGTTATAAAAACTTAATTTATCCTAAAGACCAACATTCCATCATCTGTTGATAAAAATACTTATTTTGTTTTCCTTCAGTTTTGCATTTCTGACTTAAATGTAAATTCACTGTGAATGATATTACATACAGAATTTTTATTTGAAATATATTTTTTTCTTTTAAATTATTTTACTATATCAAAAGTATCTATACTTAGTTGAAATACGTTGCAGTAAGAACCTCTGCTAACTTAGGCTACTGCTTACCTTTTGGCTTCTAAAAATGCACCAGCATTCACTACATAGAAGTCTGATTTTCTCCTTTCAGAATTCACTGTCAAAGAGAAACATACAATTAAAGAAGCATAGTATTCCTTTATTTCTTCCAGGTCAAATATCAGTGATTTACTATACATCACCATGATGTCTCCCTCTTTCAAAGATTATTTATTTAATTTTGTTTTTACTACACCAGTAAGATGTTTTTTGAAAGTAAACTGACTTTGTATATTTAGATTGTTTTTCCTGTAACTTGTGGTTGAAAGAAAGCATCTGTCATATTATGCCATCTTTATTTCTCAAATCCCCTACAGGGATGTTCTGAATCATTAGTTTATAATCAGTTTTTGTTTTTAATTAAATATCAGCAACATGACTGAGTTAGAAATAAACAGGATTTGGTTCTTGTTCTCCCAAATAAATAGATTTATGGAAATAATGTTTGTCAAAATACATGATAGGTTAATGCAATAAATTTTATAAGAAAAGCAACATTTGGAGCTTTTCATACATGAATTAATTTTAGGAAATCAGAAAAAAGTTTGAATTGAGTAATATCAAAATCATTTACTCATCATTCAAGTAGTTCATGAAAAAATCTCAGAGACTGAGAGTATACTGTTAATGTGACTGTACAAGGAGTGTGGGCATGCTTACATTCATATTTGTAATTTTAACTATAATACATTTATATAGACTCAAAAGCTGCAGATGGAATATAAACTAATATAAATTGTACTATGCATGTTAAGATGGCACCCATCAACTAGTAAAAGCTACCCCTTCCTAAGATATACTTTATTTTGCTCATTTTAAAGATGAACATAAAAACCTAGTAAGTTTTGTGCTTCATGAAAAGTAAAACACATATATATACCCAAATATATACCTCAGAGCTTTTTAAAAAATACCTTGAATAAGGCTACCAACAATTAATCTTGGGATAGAATAAATTTATTGGTGTATGTGATAAAAAAATTAGGCAAGTATAACATTACAAAACTCAATGCTATTCAGATTGAATAACTAAAATTTTAGGAAGCATGTATATACTTTATATATTACACATATATGCTATACATTTATCAAGTATACAGTGTTAGGAATGAAATATGTTATATAATTCCAAACAAAGAGGATATTGCATATTTACTCAACTCTATTAATAATTAAATTCAGAACGTAAAGAACTTTATTTTTCTCAGAAAATAAAATAGACAAAGCCAACTAAATATAAAACATAATATGAAGGCCAAGGTCCTTGAAGGAAAATAAAACTTTTTCCACAAACTTTTTTTATAAACTTTGGACCTTCTATTTTTATGCTGAAGCACTTCCAAAACATTATGTTTGCTTACAAAATATGGCTTAATACAAATAAACCAAGGTTATTATTCTACACAATATGGCAGCATAATTACTGAAACACCCTTCCTTCCCTAATTCTCACTAACATAACAAAATATTATATAAAACATTTACATTTTACTTTTTAATATGAAATAGTTAAACCTTTTCAATTATATATTTTTGTGCTATGTTCTAGGAGAACTCCACTGCTCCACCTTCTGGTTTTAACAGCTTATTTTTCATTTGTTATCCATTCTTCCCAGGATTTAACATAAGTGTTGTTTCAATTTCTGTATCAGTTTAGATACTTTCAGCTTCCAGAAATAGAAACTGGCTCAATTATGCCTCCAAGGTCCCATTTCTTTATCATATTGTGTCTTTTGCTTTTTTGTCTGTCTTTTGTTGAATCTTGCCTTTGGCATTTACATGATCTTAACCTGTTTTTCCTCATGGTTTTAAAATGGCAACAAGTAGAGTTTGAGGCTAAATACTTTGATTTCAAATCCAGAAGGAATGATAGGGGAAAACAAAATCAGTAAGACAAAATAGAAGTAAACAAAATAATTACCCAAATGTCCCTGGAGTATGAACTGTAAAGCCTCCCACAAATGCGAAGTGCAATTAAGCCACTTTACTGGAAAGTAGAGTGAAATTAGCATAGATGGAAGGCTCATCCTAGAAAAAGGAATGGGCTGTCAATCCCTACTGACATGGGGAAATAGCTGAATAAATCTATTTCTCTGTCATTAGCCCAAACAGCAAGAGTGACTAATGGTAGGCAATTTACACTCAAATAACTAGTCAGTTATTTTTAAAATAGTAATTCTTCTTGTTTTTAGAATAAGATATCACCTTATTTCCCTGGTTATATTAATATGCTCATTTTAATAACTTAGAATTCCATTTATTAATATTTTTCTTATTATTGTTGTTGACATTCCTTTTTTTGTTTCATTTTTTGTTTGTTTTTCCTTAGAAGTCTATTAATTTGATTCATACTGATTTAATTGTATACCCACCTAGCATGTGCCCATTGCTGCCAGTGTTTTTAAGAAATTAAAGCCTAAGACCTATGCACAAAAGGTTATCAGATTGCAGAACCTCTATATAACATCAAAACACCAAAGGATTTAAGAACTTGCTTTTTTAATAGCTCCTCAGAATAACAAATTCTACTTCTCAGAATAAAAAACAACAAAATTATTTCTACCTAAAGAAGAGATATAACTAAACTTGAAGAAACCTTACTATACCTCTTAATATCCATTAAAAGGTATAGTAATGAAAAGCAGAATTTAAAAAAGAGAAAAGGAGGCAAAAAAGAAGGTATGGACAAAACAGTTTAAAATTACAGGGGAAAGGAAATTTTAAAATAGAGGGAAGAATAAAAAATGCCAAATGCTATATGAATCAATGAAGAATAAAAACTATAAAAGAGCCCTAACCAGTTTTGCTCAGTGGATAGAGTGTCGGCCTGCTGACTGAAAGGTCCCAGGTTCGATTCCAGTCAAGGACATGTACCTTGGTTGTAGGCACATACCCAGTAGGAGGTGTGCAGGAGGCAGCTTATCAATGTTTCTCTCTCATCGATGTTTCTCACTCTCTATCCCTCTACCTTCCTCTCTGTAAAAAAATCAATAAAATATATTTATAAAGAGACAATGCATTCTAAAAGCCAAGCATTATTCAAAAAAAACCCCAACAAACTCTAAAAGATCATTCACCTTGGTCTGTGGAAATCACTGGTATTCACTTAAAGTATTATTTTGTTTAGTGATGGCCAGAGATTCCATTTGCAAAGAAGTTAAAAATTACAAACAAGTAAGAAGCAGTATTTACCATCTACATATATGTAAAATATGGCAATAAAACAAAAAAAAGTCATATGATAGCCTGATGGAATGACAGAATTATATAAATTTTGCATTTAGAACAATGCAACATTTACTGAAATACTGTGGTAGTCAAGAAGGAAATAATAGGGGAGAAAAATGGCTAAAACAGATGGGTTAAAAAAGAATAGGGTTGGATATTTAAAGACTAAGAGAAAGCTTTGGAAAGATAATCCTCATGAAGAATATTATATTTAATACATAAAAATCACTGTATCATTTAGTGTACATACCAGGAGACCTTTGAGAGCAAAAGTGAGACTACTAATTATTAGAATAAAACAGGCATAACCCCAGGTTGTCCAGGCAACCAATCCATATGGTCTTCTACTACATATCACAACAGTTTCCAGCATAGCTCAGATTTAATCAGCCGCAAATAAGTGTGTGTGTGTGTGTGTTTAATTTGTTTGCATCTTAAATCTTAAGACTGGCTTAAGACACTAATATCTGAAACATCTAGTTCTGTCCTCTCATATTGTTGATATTTTGGATGTAATCTTCTAAAAAAAATTGAAAACCAAGCCCTAATACTTGTATCAGCCTGGAGATGAACACAATAACTAAAGTAGTGCCAACTAATATGGGGGTGGAAGACATATGTAAACTATGCTAGGTTTATGCTCGTTTAGTATCATATCCCATCTTTAATGTAACAAATACATGGCAAGCCAAGCTGAAAAGGCTACATAATATAAGATTCTCATTATATGATATTCTGGAAAAGACAAAATTATGGAAACATTAAAAAGCTAGATGGTTGCTCAGGGAGGAAGGGATAAATAGGCATAACATAGAGGACTTCCATGGCAGTGAAACTATGTCTTATGTATAATGATGGATACTTGTCATTATAAATTTATCAAAACCCATAGAATGAACATCAAGAGTGAACCCTAATGCAAACTATGGACTTTGTGTGACGATGATGTATCCATATAAGTTCATCAATTGTAACAAATTACTGCTCTAATGAAAGGTACAAATAGTGGGAAATATTATGGGTGAGAGGTGGAGGGGGTGAATGGGGATTCTGTACCTTATGCTCAAATTTGTAGTGAACCTAAACCTGCTCTAAAAATAGTCTATTAAAATATTTGTAAATGAATGGCAAATGAAAACATGAATTTAAACATTTCATAAAGTTGCCAATTGAACCGAATTTTAATAGCTGTTTAAAATATTCAATAGTTTAGAAAAACCAGTAGGTGTCTCTCATGCTCTATATATTTTTAAAAATTATAATAACTTTGAAAGCCAATTCATATGTAAAGGAGAAAACAGTTTAATGGTCAGCAAGTAAAAATAATGGTGTTTTACTTAAGTTTATTTTTCACTGAGATTAAGTTTGCTTAATACCTTTACTATGTACAAATAATATACTGTATATCAACACAGTGGATGCTTAGACAATCTTTGACTTGTGAAATATATTTGGAAATCTCCCATTTAACATTTGTAAACACATAACTTCTGATAAAATAAATGGAGCTCCATACAAATTTACTCCATTTTGGAAATCATTAGGGATGACCCATGATTCATGCATATCATCTTTAAGATGCCTGTCACATTTAATCAAGGTTATCATATTTCACAGATGCAATGACCTTGTTAATTTTATATTTTTACATGTCTCATTTGAATATATCATCTATCAAACTAAACAGATATGATTGCATCCATAAAATTCACAAACATTCATTAGGCTATGAAAAAGGGTCTGTTTTCAAGTAAAAGAGTCACTTTTACTTACCCAGTAGGTACCCAAATGTGTGGACTTGATTTCCAAATTCTATCCCTAGGCACTAAGACCACGTGCACTTAAAATGTAATGCAAAGAAATCCCAAGAGTATATGCCAAGTATTTGGACACACACACAAAATAAGTAAAATTGAATGAAACGTGTTATTAATGAGGCAAGTGGTGAAAAGTATGAAAATGTAATTTAAGAGTTAAGGACATAAAATTAGAAAGTAAATCATTCTTCTATTTGCCCGAGTGGCATTCTTGTTCAGAATTTTGTAGATGCCAGTGATAATGTTTAAGTAAGTATGATATTTCAAATTGTAATTGTAGATCACTGGATAAAAGCATCTTGCTAAATTCTGATTGTGAGGTATCTGTGAAGAATATGGTATCTGACAGAACACTTTCCGGTTAATGGGAACTGACCTTATTTTCCGTGATGTAAAATTTAAAATTACTGTTATTAGAACAAGAAGATAATTACAAATTGTAGGCTGAAATCCCATCTGGATCAATTCAATTTTTTATTTTCACACAGCTAAAGGATGAACTATTAACACTGGTCCTTTATCTTTTAGTCTCATCTAAAGCAAGCAAAAAAATGGTTTTACCCAACTCATCACCACAAGAGAAGTGGAAAACAGGAACATTTTGTAGCTGTGTGGTACTAGTAAAGTATATTAGCTGTTCAGAAGCTTGGTTTCCTCACCAGTAAAATGTAAGTGGCATAAACATCAGCAAGATGTCAGAATAAGACACTTTGAACCCTCCTTCCTCCCATTGAAACACTGATTCAACTATACATGGACCAGTTCCATTTGTGAGAAAAACAGGAACCATTTGAGAGGCTCCTGCACCCTGGGCAAGTGCAAAACCAACTGTATAGAATCTGCAGGAAAATTTGTGGAAGGAAGTAACTCTTCTCCTAAAGTAACTAGATAGATAGATAGATAGATAGATAGATAGATAGATAGATAGATAGATTAGACATCCTTAATGCACTGTGCACCTGACATTTTTGTAGTACTAATCACAGTAATTATAGAAAAGATGTTTTATCATAACTTTTACTGCATTCTGTGTGTCATTTACAAAATTAAAAATGTTTCATTATCTAAAATAATACTATAATTAGTATGTCAAATGGCACTTTCTTATGGTCGCAAAAAAAAAAAAGACACACATCAATGAGATCTACCCTCTTAACAAATTTTTGTACAGCACAGTAAACTATAAGCACAATGTTGGACAGTGAAATTCTAGAACTTTTCAATGTACATAACTGGAACTTTTTACTCATTAAATAACAATTCCCCATTTCCCTCTTCCTTCAGCCCCCCTAGCAACCACCACTCTACCTTTGGCTTCTATGACTCTGGCTACAATGGATATCTCATGTAAGTGCAATCATGTAGTATTTGTCCTTCTGTGACTGACTTATTTCATTTAGTATAATAACCTCCAGGTTTTCCCATGTTGTTATAAATCACAATATCCCATTATATGTTTATAACACTTTGTTTTTATCCATTCTTCCCTTGATGGACATTTAGGTTGCTTCCACAACTTGGCTATTGTAACTAATGCAGCTAAACAGAGTGGTGCTAATATTTTTTTGAAATCCTGATTTCAATTATTTTAGAAAAATATCCAGAAGTTGGAATGCTGGATCAAATGGTAGTACTATTTTTAATATTTTGATGAACCTCCATACTATCTTCTTTACAGGATAAACTGATTTACATTCCCACCAACAATATATGAATTACAATTTCTCCACATCCTTGCCAACACTTATTTTTTTTTATAATAGCCATCCTAACAAATGTGAGGCATTTCATTATGGCTTTTATATGCATTTTCCTGATGATTAGTGATGTTGAGCACCTTTTCATATACATACCTAAATACTTTGCCCCACAGATGTGTCCATGTCCTAATCCCCAGAACCTGTGATTATCTTACTTTACATGGCTTAAGAAAACTTTGCAGACATGTGTAAATTAAGGAACTTGACTAAATTATGCAGGTTGGCCAACTGTAATTCAAAGGTTTCTTATAAGGAAGTCAGGAGGGTCTGAGTTAGAAAGATGATGTGATGACAGAAGCAGGGGGAAAGAAGATGTGATGATGAAAATAGAGGTCATAGTGATGTGGGGCTATGAGCCAAGAAAAATGTAGCCAGCTTCTAAAACTGGAAAAAAACAAAACAAAAGAGTTGACTCTCCCTTAGAGTCCACAGAAGGCAGGCTGCCTGCTGATCCATTTTAGATTTCTGACTTATAGAACTATATTAAAGTAAATTTGTATAGGTATAATTTTTAAATTGTGGTAATTTGTTAAGGAAACAATAATGAATACAAACATATATGTAAATCTTTATACACAATATAAATATAAACACTATAAGTAAATTGTTTGCACACACATTCACACATGCATGTGTACACACACACACACACACACACACACTTGGCTGACCGGAGTGACCAGTAGGCTTTCTTTTTTTGAGTGTGCATGTGCACTTCACAATTAAGATCAACTGCAACTTCAGGGTTTTCTTCTACTCAGCATCCTAACATCTTTTATCCTAGTATTATTATACTAAAAAAAAAAAAAGATGAAAATGAGAAGAAGTAGGAGGGGAGAAAGAGAAGAAGGAAAAGGAAGAAGCAAAGCTAAATCATTTAATCCATTAACTGTTTAATATATAAAGACCTGTTTAATGTGATATATATAAATAAATCTATAAATAACTATTTATAGATGACAATAATCTATAAATAACTTTTATCAGTGTCTTCCCCATTTGATAAGAAGTGTAAAATGAGGAAAGCATTGTATTTGAAATTGAGGTGAGCAGTCTCACAGCAGGAAAGGAAGAGGAGACAGTAAATGGACAATAAACTGATAGACTTCATAAATTCTCCTTGGGTTGACTATGTTTGCTTCAACTGACCCATAACAAATAGATACCTAATTAAAATGTATTTTTTTTCCATGCAGCTACAAAGTGGACAGTCTGCTACATCAGAATTATGAAGATTTTTTTAAATTCAGCAGACTTACTGTGAAAATATATTTTCTGCAGAGAACACACTAACTGAAACATTACATAGTTCCCATTTAAAAACTTTCTATGTCTCACACTATTAAATATGTCCACATTTGCCAGTTTCTCAAGAAGTCAATTTTAGTTTTTAAGTAAAAAGATGAACCTTAAAACGTTAAAAATGTTGACAGGTTCACTTTTGTTATTTTCCCTTAATTTATATATTTGTTTTATTCACTACTGCTTTCAATAGTTCATCAAAAGATAATAGTTGTTTCCCTTGACTTTGATTTAAACACTTCATAACAACAGTAATGTAAATGTTTTTAAGTTAAGAAATGAATAATCATGAAATGCTTTAGTTTATAAAAAAATTAATCCCAGTCAAGATCTATGAGATCAAGGTAGATTTATGAGATTTCAACAATTCACATAGCTTGGATAAATTTAGAGGAACAAGTAGGTTAGTTAAGAGCTTCAGAAATACATTACATATGGATAATTAGAAATCTCAGCCTTATTTGTCATGTACAAGACAAAATTCCGAAATAAGAGACAGAATCACCAAAAATATTTGAGGATGGAAGAAAATTAAGACTCCATAGCTATAATTAATAGAAAACATGAATTAGTTGGAGGTAAAATTTCAAAGACTATGACTATTAAAAGATAATATATTTATACTCAGGGATTATGAGTTTCAGAGATATGGAGAATTCAAAAATAAAGTGAAATTACAATTTCCCAGAAATGGTATGGATGGGATTGGATTAGAAACTTTACTGTTACATTGTGCCAACCATTAACTGTGAGGACAAATATAGATTAAAAGAGGCCTAATTATCATTTTCTAATTAAATTTATTGGAGTGACATTGATTAATACTAGGGAAGATATTCCTTTCCATTTCCTTAGAGCATTTACATAAGAAAACTTAAAAATTGTAAGTAATTTTCCTGTCTTTGAAATGTACATAAATTATTTGAAAACAAAATAGGCCTTTTATGAGCTTTGTGAACCACAAATATCTTTCTCAAGATCCTAAGAGCTATCCCTTTGAAATGTAAACATCAAAGTAGATTACACCCTTTGCAATGGGCACCTTGCTCCAAGTTGCAAAATCACCTGTTCTCATCCTATATAATAAAATGCTAATATGCAAATTGTCCTCTCAACCGGGAGTCCAGCCCTCCAACCACCTGCAGCCCCTCCCCCAGCCACCCTGGCCCAATCTGATTGGCCCCGATCAGGGCAGGCTGGCCAGACCCCACCCGTGCATGAATTTGTTCACTGGGCCTCTAGTAAAGACATAAGCAGCCCCTGCCACCCCACTTGTATAGAGTCAATAAGTTAACACAGATGGTCACTCCAATTACCACGTGAAGTGTGTATGACCTACATGTAACTGTCAGGTCCTCTTCCTTGAAAACTATTCTTCATAATGAGACAATCTATGTAATAGGCTGTATTTGCTTTGCTAAAATTTCTTCCATGTGAAAGACTGTCAAGAGAATGAGAAGACCCATCCATGTTATCACAAATGGCAATATTTCAACTTTTCTTATGGATGGATCTTGAGAATATCATGCTAAGTGAAGTCAAGAACTATATGATTTCACTAATATGTGGTATATAAAACTGAAAGCAACAAATGAACAAACAAGAAAAAAAGTAAAAATAAAAAACCATAAATGAATACAATAGTATGGTGGTTACCAGAGGAAAAGGGGCTGGAGAGGAAGTAGAAGGTAAAGGAGGTCAAATATATGGTGACAGAAGAAGATTTGACTTTGGGTGGTGGGACACACAATGCAATATACAGAAGATGTATTACAGAATTGTACACTGAAATCTATATAGTTGTATTAACCAATGTAACCCAATAATTTTTAAAAGAGATAATGAGAAGATAAACCACAGACTGGGAGAAAATATGTGCAAAAGACAAGACTGACAAAGGACTATTATCCCAAATATACAAAAAACACTGTTAAAACTCAGTAATAAAAAAATAAACATTTTAAAAATTAACCTAAAACCTTAACAGACATCTCACAAAAGAAAATATACAGATGGCAAATAAACATATAAAACGATTTTCTACATCATTTGTCATCAGGAAAAATGCAAATTAAAACAACAATGAGATATCATGACACACCTATTAGAATGGACAAAATCTGGAACACTGACAACATCAAAGGATGGCAAGATTTATAGCGACAGGAATTCTCACTCATTGCTGGTAGGTATGCAACATGGTACAGTCACTTTAAAGGACAGTTTCGAAACTTCTTAACAAAACAAAACATACTCTTACCACAGAATCCAGCTTTTACACTCATTAGTATTTACCCAAAGGAGTTTAAAACATATCCACACAAAAATCTGTACAGTGATGTTTCTAGCAGCTTTATTCACAAATGCCAAAGTTTGGAAGCAACCAAGATGCCCTTCAGTAGATGAAAAGATAAATAAAATATGTTTTTTCCAGAAATTTAAATTATTCTAGCTAAAAAGAAACTATGAAGCCATGAGGAGACATGCAGAAACCTTAAATACATATCACCAAGTGAAAGAAGCGAATCTGAAAAAGCTGAATATTATAATGATGCAGTTGTAATAACCTGGTTATTATTTAACAGGAAAAGAGGAAAGGGAAGACTAGATATAGGCATGACATTTATATGGCTTTGCCAAGTAGCTGCATTGAACATTCTCCAAGTCTGTTCCCCACTGATAATGGGTGAAGAGATTAGTCAAAGGCAGTTTAGAAGCATGCCCAGTAAGTCCTGAGAGATGGGGGAAGGTGCCTACATATCAGTCATACCTGGGAACAAATTAGTGGCCAGGATGGTTGTGGCAATTGCAGACTTGCAAAAGCTGATTATTTACACTTCTAAACAAAGGAAGGTCTCTCTCTCTCTCTCTCTCTCTCTCTCTCTTCTCTCTCTCTCTTTCTCTCTCTCTCCTCTCACACACACACACACACACACACACACACACACACACACTGAGCCCTCTTTGAACTCCATGGTGCAGGGCCATGTTGCACTCCACGTAATGCAGTGGTTCTCAATCTTGGCTGCACATTAGAATCACCTGGGAATCGTTTTAAAATCCTGATTTCTGGGCCTCATCCTCCGGAAATTCTGTTTCTTTGTTATGGGGTGGGGCCACAACATTGGTAACAAAGAAACAGCATTTCTGGAGGACGAGGCCCGGAAATCAGGATTTTAAAAAGATTCCCAGGTGATTTTAATGTTTAGCCAAGGTTGAGAACCACTGACGTAATGGCATGATGGACTTTAATTAGCTTGAATGCTGAACCACACCCAGCTGCAACATGAAACCGGAGCTCTGGACACTGGCTTTGCTGAACTCCCAGCTGCCCCTCTTTTAGGACTGGCTTGGGGGAAATGGGACATTGGGAACTGGGGAATTTAACTCCATGCCAGTAAAATCTTCTACCTCTCATACTCCCCTGGGGGCTTCTGAATATTGTTATTTCAGCATCAACCCAAGAACTCCAGTTTCTCGAACAACAGAGGGTTCCCACTTGTGTACTCCTTTGGCAGTAGAATGATTCCAGAACTATATGACATTCTAGAAAGGGCAAAACTATGGAGGTAGTAAGAAAATCCATATTGCCAGGATTTAGTGGGGATGAAAGGATAAACACATATGGAGGACTTTTAGGATGGTTAAAATACACTGTGTGATGCTATATTGATAGGTACATGTCATTATACCTTTGGCAAAACCCATAGGTTGTACCACACCAAGAGTGAACTATAATGGAAACTATGAATTTTGGTTTATTATTAAGTTTCAATGTAGGTTCATCAATTGTAATAAAAGTATCAATGTTGGGGAATGTTTTCGATGGGGGTGGTAATACATGTGTGGGGCAAATAGGTATATGAGATATCTCTGTATCTTCTCAATTTTGCTGTGAACCTAAAACTGCTATAAAAAATAAATTCTCAAAAGTATATATGGTTTAAACATAAAAATCAGAAAATTCATATTGGCAACCATACTGCCATCTAATCTATAAACTCACTCAAATTTTACCTCCTACCCAATAATAATATTTATAGCAAAAGCATCCATCCAGGATCCCATCTAATATTTATATTTGTCAGGTGTCCTTAGTCACCTTCAATCTGAAACAATTTTGCAGTATTTTCATATCTTTCACAACCTTAATATTTTGAAGACTACAAGCTTACCACTTTATTGAGTATGTTATTTCAGATTTTTCTGACGTCTCTCCTACACTTTCCCTCTGCTTACATTTTTAATAAATTTTTGGCAGGAATATCACCGAAGTGTGTTCTTTTCATTATATATTATCAGAACTATGTTTTTCATTATATTGTATAAGGTGCTACAAGATTTTTATTTCTTCCATTACTGGTGATGCTCATTTGGCCACATGTTTAAGGTGGCATCTGCTGGGTTTCTCCAGAGTAAGTTATAAATGTCATATCTGAAATGAATTAATGCATTGTGAGAAGATGCTTTGAAACTAGGTAAAGTCCTATTATTCATTGTACTTTCATCCAACAAAACTATTAGCAGTCATTGATGATTTTTGCCTTGTCAATTGTAACAACTATAATTGCCAAATGGTGGTTCTCTAATTCCACCTGTTATTGTTATTTTACTAGTTGGCATTCTGTAATAAGGAAAAACTTTATTCTCCCACATTTAGTCACATATTTATTTTTAATGTGAGTACAGACTCATGAATCTTATTTATTCAGATTATACCACTATTATTACATAGGCTGATACTCAAATTGCCCGATATTTGGTGAGTACATGTCATGCAACCTTGTTTCCATATCATTTTAAAATTTCTACACCATTACTCCAGCACTTCTTACACCACACACACACATACATGCATAACCACATATCTTCTTCATCTATTCATATTTTAGTTGTTTCACTTTTATTTTTATAGCTAAAACATACGTTTTTCAAAACCAAGGATGTTGCTTCTTAGTATTTTTTGTTATCCCAGATAACTTCACTTAGTGGTTTCCTTGCTAGAGACACTTAAAAGCATGAGAGCTGATGTATTGCTTTTGCTGAAGTGTCTTTCCTGAGACAGAGAGTAAAGCTCTAGTTCTACATACAGCCTATTTTTTTGGCCTCACTTTTGATGCTGAATCCTATTAGTAGCATAGAGAGGCTAGTGAACAGGAAAAGGTGGAGGATGGGTGTGGTGGCATTTAAAAATATATAGCACTGTTCACCTGACCACTTTTCTTAGCTCTTGCAAAGGGGGAAAAAAAAAGAAAATGTAAATAGATAAGTAGAAACTGATGGTTAAATTCATCCTAATTTATTTGACATTGGAATAATTTAGCAATTTAAACCCTCTATAAACTGATGAGCAAAAATAGATACAGAGGCAGAGCAACATCGAACAGACTGTCAAACTTCAGCGGGAAGGCCGGGGAGGGTTGCATGCATATAAGCATAACCAATGGACACAAGACACTGGGGGGTATGGTAGGCTAGGGGAAGGTCAAGGGGAGGAAAAAAAAGGAGACATATATAATACTCTTTGTAATACTTTAAGCAATAAAACAATAAAAAATAAAAATAAACCCTCTGAACTTATTTCCTGTCTATAGGTTTATAAATAAGAAGGTATTACTGATCCCTTCCAGATTCAAAAATTCAATGAGCCAAAGTTGTGTAAAACACTGTTTCATCTTTGAGTGAGACTGAGATATTGGGAATCAGACAGAATACAGACTCATCAGGAATTTTGAGGTTCAGAAATAGAAGTTGACATGCCAGTTATAGGGAACAGACAAAGCCAGTGATAGTATCTGAGTACTTAAGGGTCATGTGTCATCTTTGAGATTCACATAAGGCTGTCCAAGCTGAATCTTTAAAAACAAAAGTCTTTCTCATAGATTATAATCAAATTTCTTCTTGGCCAATTTTAAAACAAATTTCCTATAATACCTTTGTGATAAAATTTCATACTATATTATTTCTCCAGAAAGGCTTGGTATCATGTGCCATCAAATATGTAATTAATAAATATTTATTTTTTCTAATTTTATTCTTTCATATATAATCATTCACAAGTTGCGAATGGGTGATTTAAACATTCATATTCTATAACTTTTTTAAAGGATGTGTAATAATATACATACTCTAACCTGCTATCTTTCCTTGATTTCAAAACAACTGCCTTTCTAATTCAAATAAATTTCTCAAACATGAACTGGACATAGAAATTTCTCTTAAATCCAAAATTCACTATAAATGCATATTTTAATTTTCAACACTTCTTGAGTTTACAATCAGGGTATGTTTAAAACTGGTATTGTGTGAGTTTTATAAAATAAAAGAAGAAACATTTAATACACTAAAAATATATGGTATATATTATGGCTATTGTTTCATTAAAAATGCTGATACATACTAGTAATAGATAAGTAAAAACATTCCACAGGTCATATTTTCCTAGAAAGAAAATATCTATCAGAAAATTATTGATTTTAAGTAAAGAATAATACATTTAATTCTGCACTATCTTAACTCCTTGTTTTCACTCCTAGAAAAATGGTTCCCTCTGGTGCACAGATCTCACAAGGTTTTCACTGGTATAGAGCTGTATTTCCAAACTGCAGCCAGGTGAACCGGGATTTGGAGTTGACCTTTAACACCAGAGTAGTATATGTCTCAACAAGTTTCTTCCACTGACAGATGACAATTTTGTAATGCTGTTTTCACCCCAAATATTTTTAAAGTTTCATTTCATTTTAAATATTGAAAAATCAATAAAATTAATAAGCCAGTTAGTTAATATATTAGTAACATTAAACAAAGCAACTGAATAAGCTTGGCAATCTGGACCTACATACATGTGAATCTTATTAGACAAATTTCTTTAGGAAAAGTCTGTACTACATTTTTATCTTCCTCTGGGTTACATTGAACTGTATTCTGAATAGGACTTCACCTACTATAATTTTCTGAATCTAGCTTGTTTGATTGCTTTACAGGTTGTAAATCATAAAGCTCCTAACATGCTTCCAAAGGAATCCAGAGTCAGATTTTTGCCATTTCAGTCCATTCATAATGCAAGCCTATAGGAAATATTTTTATATGTTTCTAGGTGTTCTTTAGGTATGTACATATCACTTGTTAATCTTCTGATTTCTCTTTCCTCATTCCTCATCCTGTCAGAAATCACCTCAGAACTCATCTTTCTTCATTTTTCTTTATGTTGTTGTAGAATTGATATACAATCATCTTAATAATACTCTTCCAAAAACTTTTCCCCACCTACCTCACATAAATCTAAACATCCGTATATTATCATATGTATTAGAACAGTAAGCACTAATGCAAAAGTTATACCATACTCAGAAGCCTACTTATACAACTGGCCCTCAAGAATATTTTAAATCTTATATTAATTTGTATTATTTAAAAATAGTACTTCACACATTTTCTATTGTCCTCACTTTTTATCACTTATGTCCTTAATCTTTCCCACCCCTGGATATATTTTAAGCAGATAACATTAAAAAACAATCAAATGAATAAACAAAAGACACTGTCAGATAGAAACCCCAGGTATTCTAAGTGGCAAACCTACAAAAATACAGTACCATTCAGTTTTAATAAAGGGACTATGATCCTATTCAAGGACAAAATAACCTCCTGTCCTTAACTTTTCCTCCCTCTCAGGAACTGTCAATTTCCAAAGCCACTGTCTCTCAATTTGAGACCTCATGTGAAATTTATCTTTTTCACATTTAAGTCTTTAAATTTATAAAAAAATGAAACAATAAAATACAAAACAAATTCACATGTCCATTTAACTACAGCCTTTCTGTCCTCCTCAAAAACTACTTCAGAGAGTTTGCATTCCCAGTCCTTATTTCTTCATCTCCCACTTAGTACTCAAACACTTTGGTTTGATATCCTCATCCATCCTCCACACATATAGCTTGGGGTGATCATAGCAATGACATACATATTTCTAAGGATCTTAGCATGAGGAGCATTTCCAGGATTATCAGGCTAAGCCCTAAATGCCATCACAAGTGTGCTCAGAGAGTTTAAACAGAGAGAACAAAGTAGAGGTGAAGATACAAGGAAGACAAGTGATATGGCCACAAGCCAAAAATTCCTGGCATCCACTAGAAGACACAACAAAGAGATCCTCTCCTGGAGCCTCCAGAGGAAATGTACCTCTCCTGATAGCCTAATTTCATACCTGTAATTAAGCCACTGAGTTTTTGGCAAATTGTTACAGCAGCCATATAAAACTGACACAGCTACAGAGCCCACATTTTTGTGGTTAATAAGTATATTTTAAATAACATAATTAAAGCATGCATGAATATGGGCTTCTAAAATTAGTATCACTATATCCAAATCCAATTTGGAAATAATTCTCACAGAATTACATTTTAATTCAGACATTTTGCAAATCATTATTAAGTAACTATCATGTGGTAGTTCTTGGTCCTAGAGTGGATTATGCTATAAAATTTAGTGTAAACTCGTTTTCCTAGGATTATTAGTCAATTTGTGGCCCAGTGCACAAATTTGTGCACATTGAAAGGAAATTAATTAGAAGAAATATTTTAATATTGCTATTTGCCCTTTCTCTATAATAGAAGTGTCAACCAAATTCATGATGGACAATGACACATGCGTGCGATTGGCGCCAATGGTAATGCGGTTTAGACCCCCTGACCTTTCACATTCCTGGTCATGTGATTCTGATCCTCCTTTGATCTTTCCTCCAGTCATGTGGTACACCCCCTTGCAGGAGGAACAAGGGGCCAAAGAGTGGCCTCATGAAACTCCCATGGGATAACATCTAGGCCTCAGTTGTGTTTCAGCTCAAAGGCCTAGATAAGGATAAAAAACAGAAGTGCTGCCCTGGCTGACATCAGGACCAGCTGCATTGACTAATGACCCCCTGCTCTGACATCAACCAATCAGTGGAGACCAGAACCCTGAAAGGACACACCTGGAAAGTTGATGAATATTCTATTGAGATCCTCCCCTGGGACCTCTCCTAAAATCCCCACCATTCAAGGCCCTTGGGAGAGAGAACCCAGCTCCCTCTGCCTATTGTGAGCAGGTTAACACCTTTCCCATTCCCCTTTTCTGCCCCCCCCCCTCCAGGTGTATTACCTTTATCTTTGTCTCTCCTAAGCTCCAAGGACCTTTCTTTTGCCTCTGTGACTTATTTCATGAGCCCATTCCTTACACAGCTCACTTTTTATTCCTCTGTGACTTTCTAAATAAATTTTCTCTTATAGTTTGAGTCTTGGATCTGAATTATTTCTGAGCCAGAACTCAAGTACCAAGGTTTCTGAACCTTGCAAGGTCCAGTCTAATTCCACAGGTCTAACACTTGGTGCCATTTTCTCTCCACCAACATAGTTTTATTTTTTTATCCCTTGAAAATTTAGTGTTTAAAATGTTATTATGCTAAAATTACACTGCTCATTTTAGAACTCAAAATAAGTACAATAATGTAGTTTTAAAGATAACAGGTATAACTCCCTATTATTCTTTTATAATATTTTAAATCAAATTACCCTTAAAATTATGTATTATTTATATAACTTCAGGTACATGTTATACATCCAACATACAAGTTTTAGCAGTATTTTTTATACTAGCAGATTATGATATTGGCATTTACACATTTTTTCTAGATAGGCATTATCTAGGTGTCAAATTATTGCAGAAGATATCTCTGCTTTACCTGATTTGTTCTTATTAATATTATCATATTTTCTCACTTGTAAAAACTAAAATCTTTTTCATTAAGAACTTTGTAGCTGACCGTATTCCTGAAAAAAAAAAAAAATTCCTGTTCTAGCCTTTAGTGCTAAATATTCATAGTAGCCATGGATCTTTTGGTTGATGTGTTATTACCCATTAGACTTCTGCCACTTTCAATCTCTCAAAATTATGGGTACCATAGACCAAAAAAGATGTTAATTTAAAAGTCTTTAGCCATTTGTTCAGTTTATAAAGTAAAATTATATTCAGTATAAAAGGGAGCCTATAATAATTTCTAAAAGACTGTAAAATAATATTTTAAGGACAAAAAAAATGGGACTGAGCAAAGATTAGCAATACTGAAAGCAATAAAGCCTTCCTGGAGGGACTGCAGAAATGGGTACCAGTATCCAGGACTTGAAAGATGTAGAGGTGGTGATTTCCACATACGTACCTTGATTGAAGACACTTATTGGGCCTACTGGGAAAACAAATGGATCTGGGAGAATGGCTGTAGATCAGTGGTTCTCAACCTTGGCTGCACATTAGAATCACCTGGGAATCTTTTTTAAATCCTGATTTCTGGGCCTCATCCTCCGGAAATTGTTTCTTTGTTACTAATGTTGTGGCCTCACCCCATAACAAAGAAACAGAATTTCCAGAGGATGAGGCCCAGAAATCAGGATTTTAAAAAGATTCCCAGGTGATTCTCAGCCGAGGTTGAGAACCACTGCTGTAGATTATTATAAATTTAATTAGGTGGTGTCTCTAAATTGCTGATGTAGGTGTGGCTTCCTTCCTTAATCCCCCTAGTAGTAAGCTTTTTGCTCTGCACCTGTTAGTAAAGGCCAACAGAGCAGTTTGCTTCCTGGTGAAAAGAGCAAAATATCTCAGAGGTATGTCAACTCTCCAGACCTAAATCATAATTGAGTCAGCACCGTGACCCTCTTTCCCTTCCACAGGACATCGCACTGGTCCATTACACTGATATTATGCTGATTTAGTCTCATGTTCAGGAAATAGCTACTAGACATATTGACACATCATTTGCCAGCCGGAAGGTGGGGGGAAATGTACTACAAACACTCAGGGAACTTTCACTTCTGAGAAGTGTATAGGAGCCCAGTGGTGTGGGCCTGCCAAGCCCTTCCTTCTAAGGCAGTGGTTCTCAACCTGTGGGTCGCCACCCTTTGGGGGTCGAACGACCCTCTCACAGGGGTCGCCTAAGACCGTCGGAAAACACATATATAATTACATATTGTTTTTGTGATGAATCACTATGCTTTAATTATGTTCAATTTGTAACAATGAAAATTCATCCTGCATATCAGATATTTACATTACGATTCATAACAGTAGCAAAATTATAGTTATGAAGTAGCAAAGAAAATAATTTCATGGTTGGGGGTCACCACAACATGAGGAACTGTATTAAAGGGTCGCGGCACTGGGAAGGTTGAGAACCACTGTTCTAAGGTGATAGAAACATTGCTGTACCTGACCCCTCCTCCCAGGAAAAATAGAGGCACCCGGTTTAGCGGGCCTCTTAGAATTCTGGAGGCAACCTAGTCCGCATCCAGGTGTGCCACTCTGGCCCACGTACCGCTACTTCTGAGTGGTGCCCAGAACTAAAGGAAACTCTGCAAGGGGTGTAGGGTGCCATGTTAGCAGATGTTTCCTTAAATGCTTGGGGCAAAAAAAAGGAGGAAAAAGAAAACACATACCTTCCCGTCTTTGCCGATTGGCTCCTTGGTAGTTACTTGGTGGACTGCTTAGTCAGGTTGCCAAGGCCTCCTCCTGAAGAGCAGCCCCCGTGGGGGAAGCTTCCAGTGGCCACGGTCTGGTCTCCTCTGCGCATGCGCGCTGCTCTGGGCCCGCAGCGTGTGACTTTTCAGTCTCGCGTTATTTGTGTCTCAATTAACGCGGGAGCTTTTCGATTCCCTACTTCCCTCGAAGATTCTCTTTCCTCAGCTTTTCCTTCCAGAATTCCTCACACTTACTTTTTTAGCGTATCAGTCAACCGGAATCAGCTGTCCCAGGTGGCAGAGAGGTTTTTTGGTTTTTTTTCATGTGTTTTTCGTGTTCCCGAGGAATGCCCTCTGCATAGCGCCTTTTCCTTCCCGAGAGGGTCCAGTCTGGTTGGAACAAAGCGAAGTACCTGCTGAATTCCTCAGGCTCCTCAGGAGCCGCCATTCAGGTGAAGGCGGACAGATCGGCGAACAGGTTTGCGCTGCGCCCCGAGCCGGGTTGCATGCTGGGAACCAGGCTGCCAAGATGGCCGGCGAGTCAGGTGTGAGGGGGCCGGCCGAGTCAAATCACTGCAAAACCTTCCTGTCATTCCTAAGGTGGCTTTTCCTTGATTTAGCAAGAATTGGTTCCTGTAAAGCTCCCACCGTTTCCCAGACTTCCCACAAGTTGATTTGGACACTTTTTGCTCATTTTTCTATCGATTTTTTTTTCTTTGATTGTTTTGAGAGATGGGCCCTTGAAGTTATACTACTTTTGAAATCTGGAAGTGTAAGTTTTCTCTTTAAGGCTTTTTAAAAAATGATGTTTTTGGCCTTTACATATATATTTTAGAAATACCTTGTAAATTTTGAGAACACTAAACATTTTGATAGAAACTGCGTAAAATCTACTGATCAGGAATTGCCATGTAAGTGAGCTTCTGAATACATGGATGTACAGGCGTGTCTTCATTAATTAGATCTTTACTTCCCCCTCACGAAAATCTTGCAGTTTGGTGTGTAGTTTTATGCACTTCTTCTGACCAATATGTTTATAAGAATTTTATTCTTTTTGACTATGTGAATATGCTTTCTTTATTTAAAAATGTATCTTTATGGTTGAAAGTATTACAGATATATGATTTCTTTATTTTTGGATCATTTCTTATTAGCACATAGGGGTCCATTTGATTTCTATATATTGATCTTTCTGAGTTCTTGCTGAGCTCATTATTATTCACTAGAGGCCTGAACATGGATATTAAAATTTTAGTCTATGAAATCTACAATGTAAGTGTCACTTTATTAAGAATATCAGTAATTATTCCTTGATTTTGAGTTTTATAATAAATTACTTGAATTATTGGTTACTTATTTAATAAGTCTGAATAATAGACCACCTACTGGAAGCATGTATTTTTCACCAGACCTGTTTTCATATCTTCTTGCATTTAGATCCCCTATATTAAATTTTCTTTAGAGATTAGTATATTGGACTTGGCTTACATGGTGTCAACTATGCAAATAAAAATCATTATAAAGAAATAAGATGTAATTTTAGGTGAGGTTACCTCTGGGTGGATACAAACAGTATATATCATATAACTCAATGGGAATATGCTAAATAGTTAATAGTTAAATTATGATTCATTTTTATTACATTTTCACACAAATATTTCTAATTGTAGCATTTAAAACAATTTTAAATAAATTAAATAATTTACCTTTATTTCAATGCCTTGGGGTATTTCTTGCCCCAAGGTAAGAGAGTCCCCTGATTTTACCCATTTTTTAAGCTTCCCTTCTCCTTTTTACACATCTAAATTGCTTAGATATATTGAATGTTAGGAGCACATTTAAAAAAATGGGTAAATATGAAATGATCAGAAGAGAAATATAATACATCATGGTGGCATGTGGTAGCATTTTGGGAGGTATATAAACCAGGGAAGCTTATCTGCCATTTGCATTGCAATGTTAAGGAATTTCCCCATAGATCTTGATTAACTTTTGCTATCTAAACACACCTATATTGCTTAATTAGTTTATGAGACAACAAGGAAAATTATATTTCATGTTTGAGTTAGTGCTGGACAGGGAAATAAAACAATGAGAGAGAGAGAGAGAGAGGGAGAATTTAATAGCAATAGAATTGAAGCTTGAGGAGAACATGAAGTCATAAGCCATGGGCATTTGTTAGCATATTGCAAAATATATTGACCTTCCACAAGACTAAGGAGGTATTTAAGTTATCCATAATTTTAGTGATTCAGTAAATCATCTGGATTAAACTTGGTTTCTTCACATAGAAAGTTGTTTGAACTGTGGTGTAAGAGTCCATACTAGACACAGCCTCTCCCTCCCCAGTCATATTGTGATTGTGATTTATTCCTCCCATTTTCAAAGTTTGGCATATTTTGAGTCTCTCAGAATTATTCACCATCTAACTGTCTCCTTTGAGTGCAAAAGTCACCATTTTCTCTGTTGTTGCTCAGAAGGCAATTTGCTGGTATGATATTCCAGGGTTTACTTTTCAATTGCACTGTTGCACATTGGAATTCAGGAAATATGTCTGTGAAGCTCAATTTATTTATTCAACCAAATGCAGTTATTTGGAAAGTATATTCTAAATATACTCTTCTAAAATGAATCTATCCTAATCTAAAAAGATTTAATATATCTAGTGATCAGTTCCATGCAAAGGATATAAATTTCACATAGACTAACACTAACAGATCGCAAGGATTCTAATGAGTGAGTTTCTATGTCTTCTAGGTCCTATACAAATATGCAGTCATGATAAATGAGAACTGAAAAAAATATGAACGCTCTTCACAAGGTAATTACCCAATTGGAGATTATATTAAATTAAATATTTTGCTAAATTTCTAAACTAAATGCATACATTTTTACCTTAAAGATGGCAACATATACGTGGAATATTTTCTGAGTAAAAAATTATTGTACAGGTGTTTTCATTACAGTTGAGGAGATGTTGAAAGTCAATATTCAACTCAATTCAGCAAGTTTCAGAAGTCATTACAGTAACCTAGAGTTGGCATTTATCATGTATAATTTTCATATGCGATTGCAAAAAAAACACAAAACAAAACAAAAACCCCCCACATTCTAGTTCTGGGCATCAACTCAGATTCTGAGAACTTATAATTTGCACCTCAGTAATAATATGTGATATGGCCATATTATCTGAGTAACATTTGTATGTGAGATATCAACATGGCTAAAAATATATTAAAAGGAATATAGAACTTCTTTCCCCTAAAAGGCAGAGAAAAATGCTCTTTCAACAGTCTATTCTTTTTCAAAACTTCCATAAAACAATGCAAATGTAACCCTCCAAAGAGAAACAAAATTCTGTTTCATTATCAGTAAGTAAGCTGAAAGAACTGAACATTAAATTTTGCTGCTAGAAATTTTTCTCTAAGTTGAGCAGTTAATCAAATCATGATTTGTTTAGAAAGCATAGCTGTACTTGTTATCTACATGAGCCCTATTGTGTCATTTGCACAATGTTAAAAGTTTAGTATTACTGGACATATTCAATGTCTAATTTGTGTAATTGTCAGGGGAGGGGCCACCATATAAACACCATATTAAGGTGTTTATAATTCTGGGACACTAAATTTTCTAGAAATGTCAATTCAACTGTTTATATCACTGGTAATATTGAGTGCTCTTGCTGTTTTCTAGTTTTGGGGATTCCATATTTTCAAGGCTTACTTATTATATAACTGATCCACCCCACACTCTTCTCCTATAACAGGGATAGAATACATTACAAATCATGTTATAAACTTTAGTGTTGTCACAAATTTCTAAATGTTATTTAACTTTTTCAATTAGATTAATAAAAGCAATCTCTGAAAATGGTGCAAACTAACAAAAAGTGTTGTAGTTTATGCATTTTTTCTCACTTTATTTCTAATAACATTTCATTGGGGGCAAGGGGGGATGGGTAAACCAGCATCTGTTTTATTCTTCAAACTGGAAATAAAAACAGGAAAGCAGATTATAAGCCTGTTTTCAAAAATTAAGCAATTTTACACTTCAAAAATATTTTGGTTTCAAAGATAAAGAAACACACAACCCACATACACACCTTTATATATGTTAGCTAGTTTCCAAATGTAGTGGGAAACCTATTCACCATACCCTGCATGTGCATTAAGTACCTACTATCAAGAGTGGAATACTCTGCCTTTTAAATCTGAGATAGTGTTGTGACTGCTTTGTCAATAGAATGTGGACAAAGTGGGGTTTGAGGACTTTTAAGCCCTGGCATTAAGAAAACCTAGCACCCTATAGTCTCCTCCACAGAGCCCTAAGCTGCCATGTAAAAAGACCAAGTTATCCTGCTGGAGAGAGAGCCACTTGAGATCTTGGAAGTTCAGATGCAACATATATAGAGAGGTCACATACAGAAGTACAAAGGCACCAGATATTGAGATCCATAGATAAGTGCGACCACCAAATGACTGTACGCACTTAAGAGATTTCAAGCTAGATTTATAAAGCAACCCCCAGCTCAGTTCTGGCCAGCACACATAATCATGAGATATAACAAAATGGCTGTTGTGCAAGCTGTCAAATTTTAGAGTTACTTGTTATTGACTATATTGACTTTATAGAAGTGGTGTGTTGCTGTTGCAAAAAAAAACCTTAAAACCAATGTCATTCATTTTGGGACAATGTGATTGGTAGAAGCTGGAAGCACCTTGAGAATACTGTTAGGCTTCAAGGAAAGGGAGGAAATTATTATTTGAGCTGGAGAGAAAGGGACTTAAGTTATATAAAATCAAATAATTAACAAAACAGTCAACCAAGCTATCATGAAAGATTGAAAGGGAACCTAAAAGACTTGTTGACCTGGCTAATGAGATTTCTAGGCAGAACATAGAGAGTGTGAACTGTTTTTCTGTGTTTGTTTGATTAAAAAAATATGTCAATGATAATGTATAGGAGAAGCCCAATGAACTGAAAATAGAACTGCTCAAATTGGCGGGGTAATTTAGAGGAAACATAAAAAAGCGAGATTGTTCTGGCTTCAAAAACAAAACTTTGTCTTGTTCTCTATTTTTCTAGAAGGCAAAAAGGAAATAAAATAGGAAATAGCCTCAGAGTAAAGGTCAAATCTAGGCCACTACCAGTAAAACCCAACCTTGGGGTAAATTTTAAATCAAAGATTAATGTAAACTCCATTTTTGAACCTTAGAAAAATCTAATGCCTTATTTCTAGATATTTTTGCCTAGAAAAAAAGGCTCTAGGTAAAAAATAGGATTTCTAAGTATGTAAGGGACACGCTACCTTAGCAGCCTTAAGGGAGGTCCAGGGGACAGAAGCTTCCACTTTTGAAAGAAATGAGTAGGATTTTTCTTTTTTGTCTAGAGGATTTTATTATAATTTGATACATAAAAACCTATAAATTTTATTCAAGGAATTCTATTACATCGGACTGAAAGGAACAGATACAATTCATAATGAAAAGAGTATCCCTGGTCTCTTGCAGTCTACTATAAGCAGGATGCAGGTTAAAAAGCTGTTGAGCTGCAAACATGAAGAATTTCTTATACAAAAGTGAGGTTAACTCAGAGGGCAAATTAAAATCTGGGAGGGTGGAACTGACATCTGTTGGGAGCCCCTTCAATGGAACAGGAAGCTCTAATCAAGGAACAAGATATACTAGTATATCCCCAGTTGGATATTAAAATTACTATGAGCTACTTATTCCTCTCTTCCTATCATCCCCCACCCCCCATTTGCATGAGAGCCAACTACAGATTCTCTGTCACTGCTCACTACTGGGATATTGGCTAAAAGGAATACAGAAAACTTGTCTATTTTAAAGGACTTTAACTCAAGAGGGACACTATTCAAGGAAGTGAACCTGGGAAATCACACCAAGGAGCCTCATCTATGCGGGTCCTATTTAGATTAGGAAATTCTAGAAATCAAGCTGATACTTTAAGCAATGGTTCTCAACCTGTGGGTCGAGACCCCTTTGGGGGCCAAATGACCCTTTCTCAGAGGTCGCCTAAGACCATCAGAAAACACATATATAATTACATATTGTTTTTGTGATTAATCACTATGCTTTAATTAATGTTCAATTTGTAACAATGAAATTGGGGGTCACCACAACATGAGGAACTGTATTAAAGGGTCGCGGCATTAGGAAGGTTGAGAACCACTGCTTTAAAGGATGATTCTTTTGGTGATCTAGTAAGGAAATAGGTATTTTTGGCAACTGGAAGGAAATTGTTATGTCCAGAGGGTGGATGGTCTCAAAACGTCTGCCCTTGCAATATGCAAATGATACTTCCTCCATCAAGAGACAGAGAGTATGTCTTTCCTTTGAATCTAGGCTAGAATTTTGACAAATTTGATTAAAAGAATGCAGAGAAAGTGGCATTCTGGAAGTTCTGAGTCCAGGAATTAATAAGAGCCATTAAGGTAGCTTCCTCTCCACATGGTACATTGAGAGGTCCAGGTGGAAAGGTCCTGGCTGATGAGGTACCAACTGCAGAGAAAAGCCATATGGAAAGAACAAGATTACAAACAACCAGCTTCAGCTGTAAGAATAGCTGTCATCTGACTGCAACCACATGAGAGACCTTGAAGCAAAAAGCAATAAAGAAATCAACCAGCTGAGTCCCATTCAAATTGTCATATATAATAAAACAGTGGTTGTTTTAAGGCAGATGTTGACAACAAATTTAGGCACTGTATAGTAAATATTTTAGGATTTGTGATTCAGGGTCCCTGTTCTTACAACCTTTTAATGGTGTGAAAAACATTTTTATATGACACTACCAGATCATTTAAAACAGGCCACAGGCTATGGGCAGTATTTTGTCTGCACCCATTTTAAGCCATTAAGTCTTAGGTTGCTTTGGTATGGAGCAGCACATAACCAAAACAATTTATAATCATATTTAAATAGGAAGATGGAAATTTAACAGCATATTTAAGAGTGTACACACATATTAGAAAAAATGATTTAATGCCATTACATTTTTAAAACAAAATAAACTAATATTCCTTGACCTTATATCTAAAATAATAATACACAATATAAAAGTGTGTTAAAAAGTAAATAACCACTAATTTACTAATTCTGGGATTTAAAAGGTAGTGTTACAAATCTTAGTTTAAATATTTTCTATTTCATCAAATAGATTGTTTGAACTTGCCACCCATAAATTATAAAACAATTAGTTAACAAATGCATGTGCTTTATTTTGCCTTGCTGAAATTCATCATGTTAGCTCAAAACTTTCAAACCACATAAATACCAAAGTTTGTGGGGAAAAAAATTCTTTGAATCCTCATTTGTCTTGCTATTAAACTAATTACTGCATACCCACTATGAGTCATGGCAATTGCTTAGTAGTTAAATGGGAGAAAATAATGAAATGTTTACAACACATACATGATGGAGAAAGTGATCTTCTCTAAGGAAAAAAAAGATGAATAGAGGTTAAAAGAATAAAATGGGAAACAGTTTTTAATGTGTCTATATCCATATACTAAAAAAAATGTGTCAATTGTTTGAAAATAAGGTGATACATAATTGTCAAGTGAATATTATAACAGGGTTTAGAAAGGCTTATTGATTGCTAAATTTTTAAAAAATGAGTAGTTACTGATTTTCCATGTGCGTTATTTTGGCACAGATACAAATATTTAGAAATTGAAATCCGTAATTTGTTGTACATTAGGTATTGTAACTTTTGGTTGCATGGCAAAACATTGAAGATAGATATGGATATTGATGTAGACTAGATACATCTCATTCATCTATATATATAAAGGCCTAGCGACCAGACGACAGGATGGTGACAACCGGCCGGTAGCTATGACACACACTGACCACCAGGGGGCAGACACTTAACGCAGGAGCTGCCCCCTGGTGGTCAGTGTGCTCCCACAAAGGGAGTACCACTCAGCTAACAGATGTGCACCAGACGCCTGGCTCACAGCTGGGGAGCTCAGCTGCAGAGGTGCAAGCCTCTCCCGTGGACACTCCCCCTGTGGGCCTGAGCAGGGGCTGGGAGGAGCGGTATGGAGCCCAGCCTGGGCTCAGGCTCTTCCCTGGCCACCTGCTGCTTCCCACACTATTTCATGCTGTGCGGGATCAGGCTGGAGCTCCATGAGCTGGTGGGTAAGGCAGGGCTGCAGTAGCGCAGAGGTCCACTGATCCCTGCAGGCTAGGTCAAGGGACTCCACCAATATATGTATCCATAAACTGAGCCTCTAGTGTGTGTGTGTGTGTGTAAAGTTTGGTAACTTCTAAGAGGGAATGTAAAAGTTAAGATATTTCTACCATTCTACCATAGTAAAGTTTTATACTGATCTATTTTATTCAGTGGACAGCTAAACAAAAACTCAATTTACAGGTCTTCATTCAGAGTTTTTGCTTGAATGTCTGTTTCTTAAGTATTCAGTGACAAGTCCATTTCATTCTCTTGTAAATAAACAAGTGTATAATACACAAACTATTTTGTTCCACGTTGTTGCTTATTAACTTGCATTATGTCCCAAGACATCAATTTCACATTGGCCCTCTCCTGATAAACATGTCAAATTATAGATAATTCTTTTCTTAATATATATATATTTAATAGTCTTTCTAAGCAGCACAAAATACTTCAAACTACCTACTCCAGTCACTGTAAAATTTATGCTCACTGTCACATCTTTAAATAGGCAGTTTGAGGGAAATGTCCTTTTCTATTTCTCCCAGGGAAAGAAAAGTACAAAGATATGGGCATTTATTACTCTAACTTATAAAAAGGAAAAAAATGTACATATGCATAACAATGTTTGGTCTGCATTTAAAATGCTTGCCAATCACAAAGTTCTTCTACGCTCCACTTTTCTGGCACAATCCATATCTTGGTCAAAGTTTCAGCTTCAGATATTTTTAGTTTATATATTCTAACTAGTGAAATTTCAGGATTATGACCAAGATAGCCAATTAGTTTGTCTCAGTTCTGAGGAAAAAGAAAGGGTCACTGATTCTATTAACTAACCTTTAGATTCCAGGATAGCCCACAATACCTTTCGCAGACATTAATGTGGTATTCCTTAGATATGCATCCAATGTTGATAAACATTTTCCCAAGGAAGATCCAACATCACACACCTATCTCTCTTAATGCCAGCCCACATGAAACCAGAGCGTGTTGTGACAATGAAGTTTTATAATTTAAAATTCAGTATTTCTCTGAGTGGAATTCCTTTGTCATTCTGCATGGGATGTTTGACTATATTTCCATAGCTCTTTTTTTTACTAGTCATTCCTCTCTTTCAAAAACTCTATATTTTCTCTTATTAAAATTGTTGGATCTTTGTATTGGTTGTGTAGAGAAAAGCTTATCAACATTTTTGAATAAAGAAAAAAAGGCCACTAAAAAACACACATTTTCCCACTATGGTGATAGAACAATACAACAATTTTCAAATATTTTTTTAAACTATTGTTAAAGTGATTTTAAACTATTATTCATTTACTAAGTACAAGTGCCTTAAGAAAAATTTGAATCATTTTGTATCGTTTATGTTGTCTAGCAAAACATTTGAACATAAATGGCACTTAATACATATTTCTGAAATAGTTAATCAATGAAATTATGTTTTTATATTTTAACATATGTTATTTACACTATTTTCAACCAATATGACACAAGAGAAAGATTTAAATATATTAATATCATACACACATGCCAAAACATTTATACAAACACCATACATTAAGGAATAACTTACATTTCAAACTATAGCAAAATGCTTAATAAGTCGTACCATCTCTGTTAAAGAAGTATGGACATGTTTTTGCCTCATTTTTAACCTTAGGAAACAGGCTCAAAATGTGGAAAATTATAATATAGAGAGGGTGCCCAACAATGTTGGGTACAAATAGTATGGATTCACTGTAAACTGTCTGTTTTCTATGTATTTATATAAGCACTAGAGGCCAGATGCATGAAATTCGTGCAAGTGTAGGCCTTCCTTTCCCCAGCTGCTGGTGTCAGCTTCCCTCTGGCACCCGGGGGGACCCGGGCTTCCCTCGCAGCCCCGCCTTCGTCTGGAAGGACATCCAGTCTAATTAGCATATTATGCTTTTATTATTATAGATATTTATTACTCAATAAGTTTGACAAAGACAATCCTTCCTTCCTCTGATGGACAAGATTCTTCTTTCCCATTCTATATAATAAAGGCTAATATGCAAATCGACCAAACAGCGGGACGACCAGTCGCTATGTCACACACTGACCACCAGGGAGCAGACACTCAACACAGGAGCTGTCCCCTGGTGGTTAGTGTGCTCCCACAGGGGGAGCGCCACTCAGCCAGAAGCCTGGCTGACAGCTGGCTAGTGCAGCAGCGGTGGTGCGGGAGCCTCTCCCGCCTCCGCGGCAGCGCTAAGGATGTCCAACTGACAGCTTAGTTCGCTCTTTGTGGGAAGCAGGCCTAAGCCATCAGTCGGACATTTCCTGAGGGCTCCTGGACTACAAAAGGGCACAGGCCTGGCTGAGGGGACCCCCCCAGTGTACAAATGTTGTGCACCAGGCCTCTAATTTATAATAAACTCAAGCAAATAGGTTTTTATTGGCTTATTATACAAGTTAAACATTGCAAACATTTGTTTTTCTATTTAATTTATTTTGATTGAAATACTTCCTTAATCACATATGATTTAGGAACAAAACCGTATAGTTTTAAGTATAGTCATGGTACCATGTACACAACTTGGTTATAAATCCTAACCTCACCATTTACT
Organism: Myotis brandtii; assembly: GCF_000412655.1. Classification (NCBI taxonomy): domain Eukaryota; kingdom Metazoa; phylum Chordata; class Mammalia; order Chiroptera; family Vespertilionidae; genus Myotis; species Myotis brandtii. The sequence goes on along the minus strand of NW_005360891.1, from coordinate 1,906,251 downwards.
AGCCATATGATTTTACTTATTACATATATTTTTTTAGTTTCTTCGTCTGTAAAGTGGTAGTAATACTTGTAGTTAAGTAATAATGTTGTAAGGACTGATTCACTTAATATATATAAAGAATTTAGACCAGTGATGGCGAACCTTTTGAGCTCGGCATGTCAGCATTTTGAAAAACCCTAACTTAACTCTGGTGCCCTGTCACATATAGAAATTTTTTGATATTTGCAACCATAGTAAAACAAAGATTTATATTTTTGATATTTATTTTATATATTTAAATGCCATTTAACAAAGAAAAATCAACCAAAAAAATGAGTTCACGTGTCACCTCTGACACGCGTGTCATAGGTTCGCCATCACTGATTTAGACAATGCCTGGCAGAGAGTAGGTATCATAAAAATGTTAGCTACATGCCTTTTTTTTAAAAAAAAAAAGTGTGATTGTTTGAACTGATTTTCCAGGTGTGAAATTTTCAAACAGGAACAAGAAAACTATGTTTTTACTAGTTTTATTGTCCACTGTGTGTTTTCTTCAATTGACTACCCACATACTATTTTGCAGAAGTATAAGTTGCTTCTTTCCTTTATATATTAATTATCTCTTCCTAACTCCTCCTTTGCTCTTCAGAAATTCAGTGGGTGTACTCTTGAAGGAAAATCACAGTATCCCTAGTTTTAGAATGTTACAAAGCCAAATAGGTATGAAACTTCATTTCAAGTATTATTACATTTAAACAAGAGAATAAATTGGTTTTCTTTATGATGTACAGATTAAGATCATAGCAGGAAGAAGTGATTTCAACTGTTTCACCTTAGAATATTAAGCAAGGCTTACTGAAAGGAAAAATAAAGAAAGAAATGTAGCATTATTATTATAGGACTTGTGTATCCTCTCCCTCCCCCAATTGAGGATTGATTATTAGTAAGGACTCCTGAGGGTAAAATTTTGGGTTTCATTCCTTCTGTAATTTCCTATGCTCAAATACTTCTTATCCTTTTAAATTTGATGGCCTGCTATCCATCTTGATGTTCTAAAATCCTGCCTTGATAGACTTGTCTGTTATCATATACATTAATATTATATCGTTCCTGGGAACATCTTTTCTGTTATGTCTTGACTAGTGGCCCAGTGCACAAATTCATGCACATTGAAAGGAAATTAATTAGAAGAAATATTTTAATATCACTATTCGCCCTTTCTCTATAATAGTAGTGTCAACCAAATTCATGATCGACAATGACAGATTGAAACACACACCTGCGACTGGCACCAGGGAGAACTTGATATATATATATATAGATAAACTTGCTTAATTAGACCTGCTTTCTGATTTAGCTAAACTTTTCCAGCCCAGTGAAACACCCCAACTTCTCTTTCAGGTAATTGTCAGCAACACAGCAGCAAATATCAACACGAAGCAGATTATTATTGCAGATCAAGCAGGGAGAACAAAGAGTAAAATATTTAACTGCAGCAGTGTTTGCCTATATTCTGCGCAGTGAAAAAACCGGAAGTCATTTTCAAGGTCCACCATTTCATACTTCTTTTCAGTTGGGTCAAGTTTCTAAGCTTTCTAAATCTCCGTTTTCTGGCTACTGAAAAGAAAATAGGATCCCACTAAATCTCTTATCTACCTCCTCCAGGACTTCTGTGAGCAGCAAATGAGATGAGGCATGGAAAAATGCTTCACAGACATTTGATTAAAGTGTAAAATGTTTCCGTCTGGCTATAAAGCAAATTATGTTTCTGGGCTGAAGAAATTGCAAGGAGGCTAGTCGCTAGGGAGAGGAAGCTGGGTGTTGCTATATGACTTCATTACCCAGCACCCAGAGTGACCGTTTCCAGGCTGGGCTGGGCTGTGGGCCACATTTTGCACCATGGGGTCTTGGCAGCATCAGCTGCGATTTGGTGGGGTGTCGCTCTGGAGTGGTGGCAGGGCCTATGTCCCACTTGGGGGAAGCCAAATGTTGCTTTGTGGGTGCCAGGTCCGCAGTGCCTTTTCTCTCTAAGTGGCCAGTTTGCATCACAGCAGCTCCTGCATTGAGCATCTGCCCCCTGGTGGTCAGTGCGCATCATAGCAACTGGTTGGACAGTCGGACACTTAGCATATTAGCCTTTTATATATACTAGTATGTAGATAGTTTTAGGAGTACCCAGTCCCACTGAAATTATGCTAAATCCTGCTTGGGTCTGTCTGTGGAAGACAATCTTCTTTAATATTTTAAGCCCATCTGTTGAAATGCTTTGAAATTTAAATGTCCCAGGCTTATGGCTTCCTATAATTACAGATTTTCCAATGTAATTTCTCATTGATCTCTTCACATACACACAAACTTCACACTTTATTTAAGACTCATTAAAGTCATAATTTATCCATTACCTTATACCTATTTCACTACCATAATTACTAACTGTTCATAGCATCTCACATTGACATAGTTAATATTTTACCTTACAACCACAAATGCTATTAGTAACCTATAATATTTACTTTAATCAGTAAAATAATATTCACTTCATTATCTTCATGTGAAGACATATAAAAAAACTGAATCAGATTTTATTTAATATTATTATCAGTGACCCGTATAAACGAATTAAATGGACAACTAGTAGTTGCCTAGTTAAATATTAAATATTTCCTTTAATAAAATTTTTTCTCTTCAAAAGTATCTATTAGGCCTTCATATCATTATCTTGTTTAATGAATTCTTTAATTTTTTCTGATAACCAAGTTGTTATAGTATTTTCTTGATTGCTTGGAATTAAGTTATTTTTAAAATGAATTAACTCATTGAGCATGTGGAAAACACTGGCAAAGCATATCTTATTTTGAAAAAAAATATTTTATCGGTTTCAATATTTATGTTTGGATCTCTCAGTGTTCAGTCACAAAATAGAAATCACACAACAGTTGTTTTATCAGAGAACATTTATTATAAAGTTTAGCTCTTGAAGAACTAATAAGACTTTCTCAGTTATATGCTGCTATATAACTACTATTTTTTTAGTTGCTTAAGACAATCATGATTTATTTTTTCTCATGATTCTATGAGTTGAATCAAATCATCTGTGCAGTCTTTGTATTCCAAGTGGTCCAAGTGGGATAACTCATGCAGCTTCATACAACTGGGAGCTCAGCTGGAGCTGGAGAATCCTAATGGCTCATCCACTTATCTGGCAATCAGTCAGGGTAGCTGAAATGCCCAGGTCTAGCTAGATTTCTCTCAAAGCAGCATGGTTGGATTTCTCATATGGTGGCATAAAACTCCAAGAGAGCAAATATAAAGTTGCCAGGTGTCATTTCTGTCTGTCCCATGCTATGTTCAAGACAAGTTTCAGTGCCAACTCAGATTCAAGATGAAGGTTAGTAAACTCCACTGAAAGGGTGGAGTTGCAAAAATATACAAGGATGGGTAAATAGTTGACAATTGTCATAGAAGACAAGGCATAAAAATGAATATTACATGCATGGAGATAGCAATAGCAAGAGGCAGTTACCCATCTAGGGCTGGTAGAACAAAGAAAACTGGTTGGGATAATTAAAAACTTAAAAGGTTGCTCCTGCCCTGTGTGGCTTAGTTTGTTGAGCATTGACCTGTGCACTGAAAGGTTACAGGTTTGATTCCTGGTCAGGGCACATACCCGGGTTGCAGGTTCAGTCCCTGGTCAGCATGTCTAAAATTGATGTTTCTCTCTCCCCATCTCCCTTCCTCTATCTGTTTAAAATCAATAAAACCTAATTAAAAAACACACACACACAACTTAAAAGTTTGGAGAAACCACATGAGGCTGGAAGTCACTGTTTTCTCAAAGCACAGCAGAGGGACCCCAGGGGATGGCACCAAACATTTTAAGTGTTAGCCTGTTAATCCTGTGTTTAATCTTATTTAGTCTTTCATGAATGCTGGTATCTCTGAAAGTGCATGATGAGGATGGTTTTAAAAGTATTGAATTTTCTTTAAAAACAGAATTTTGCTCTTACTGAAACAAATTGTCCATGGTGTGTCACTGTAGTGAATCAAATAGGATACAAATAGGAATAAAAAGATTAACAGGAAGAAAACAGAATCAGTTCTATTCTCCTTCCAGAATCTTTGCTCCTTCTAGCATCCCCTACTGGTGAGCTTAACAAAGAGTGAGCTAGCTGAGCTAAAGTGGTTTGTAGACTCTCTGTCCCTACATTAACAAAACCCATTGTAGTCTTGTGAGCATAATATCCACTTCTGTATGTAAAAAATAAAGAATAGGAATGTGTACCCCCATACCTTAGTGGATAATTAAAGTTGAAATATGTTGTAAATTAATTTGCACTATGAAATGTTAAGATAATAAAATACATGCTCCCTGATGTTGACTTTCATAATGTCTTTGATGTTTAGTGACCTTTAACTAAACATCATTCTATAAAAAGCTATATTATTTTCCCTGCATTAAAAATTCATTAAGTTCTATGAGTCTTACAAATAGTTTCTCAAGATAGTATCAAAATTAAGTTTAGTGATTACATTACTTTAATGAATCTATAGACTCAAGGATGGCTACTTATATTTGAGCATTTATGGTCTAATATGTGTTTTGTTTCTTATCAGTATCATTACTTTCATTTCTATCACATATATAGAGTGAGCCCATATACAGAGTTCAATTATGTCAAAATTTATAAGAAATATTTTACTTATACATACTTTATTTAAAAGGATAATTTGAGATGCTCATATACTTAAAATATAAACACACCCTTCTAGAATTTATAATAATTCTTAGTTATGGATAGAAGATCCAACTTCCTATTTGTCTCTAGAAGACAATGGATGCCTCCCATTCATTTCAAGGTTGCTAACATGGTCAATTCCTTATTCTCTTTTTTATTCTTCAGCTTCTTAATATTACAACAGGAGGGTTCTGTAAACAAGTTAATAAATTGTAGAAAATGGCTTTTATGTAACAATCTGTAGGTGGATATTAGAATGTCAGTGTTTTTAAGAAATTAAACTTTTATACCTAGTTTGAAATTAGGATAAGAAGGAATTTTGGATGTGAATGACTTTCAAAGGTAAACCTTCTAGTTGAGAAATGAGAATAGACAAATAAAAGTTCATACCACAAACCTAAGCTTCCCATCATGTAATATTCTTCATGCAGACTGAATTACTTATAGAACAGGTAAGCTTTTTCTAATAGCATTTTGACTAAATGGACTGCTGGCTGGCATGGCTGTAATTATATGATGTCAGTATTCTATGCAGTAGGCAGAGATTTCATCTTATCCATCATTCACGAAGGGCAGCAGGAATCCCACAGTCATCAGTTCACATTACAATTGTTTTAAACTCTAGGAGTTGTTTTGAAGTTAAATAAGGATCAAAGATCTTATTGCCAGTCATTATGACCTGCAGCCATATAATTTTAAACAAGAGGTTGTGCCACCCACTTGGAGTAAGGCACAGCAAGTTTTCATATAAGAACCACAGATAGAGGAGATACAATACTATAATACTGCCTCTGACTTTCATGAGGAGGCATTTTTTGTTTTGTTGTTCTATGTGAAGTACTGCACAATAAATGGTGCTTTCACAAAAGTTACATCTGATGTGCTGAATACATAAAGGGGAAAGAAGTAAAACTTACTTTTCCATCAAAATGCTTTTACAATGACACATTTACAGAGGAAATCACAGCATATACTGAGAAATGAATTAATCTGGTACCTTGTAGCAATCATCGGTAACACTGTGCTCATTATTTAGAAAATTCCTCTATTAGCTTCCTTTGATTTTGTGTAGCAATGGATAAATTATAAAATAGGCTAATTTTTATCCTGTATTCGGAAGTACCCATTGCCCCCTAGCTCCATCTGACATTTTATTTACAATATTATTTTCTGGTTCTGATTCTTTATTCTCACTATCTAAAAATCCTAAAAACTGAGGTATGGTATCATTATCTAGAAGTTCTCTTTTTATTGCTCATAAAATTCAGTATGCTTTTGTGCAACATTAATAATGCATGGCTGTCCACTTATGTTTGAATTATTCAAGAGACAGAAATATATTTTTTATTTGGGGGTGTAGTGAAAAATTTATGCTAAGTGTTTGAAACATTCTAAATCTTAGTATGTAAATCCTATAAGATTTTTTAAAATTTATCAATGTTATGCTTAAGAATATCTTTATTTGCGATATGAAAAAAAGAATTGAAAGTATAAGGCATGGAATGATGAAATGGAATAAGTTTAAAGAGAACATACTCTGAGCCAGAACACATGGTTTGAATCCTGCTTTGTCACATGTAAGCATTATGCCCTAAGGGATTTAACCACCCTATCTTTCAATTTCTCATCTCAATGTGAGAGACAATAACAATTTTCACCCCATAGAGTTTTATAAGATTTAATGGAGTAGTATATTTAAAGTATATTGATAAACGTAGAGTAATTTTGAGTAATTGGTACATATTAAGTACTAAATAGTAATCTCCCGAGGACAGAGAATTGGTCAGTTTTGTTTGGCACTGAATTTATATTATCCAAAAGAGTGCCAGATTTTATTATTTGAATTCTCATTCATTCCTTGCTGTTCTGAAACTACATTTTCTAGGTTCCTTTGCTTGATATTTACTAGGTGGGTTCAACCATGGGTAAGTACTGTTAGAAGATGAGTGAGAAAGCAAAGAAGACACATGTTCTTCTTTCTTGAGCTCCCTCTCACATTGATTTTTCTGTATTGGGTGCCTCTCCCCTGTGCCACTAGTTCCTTAACCAGCTCCTTTTGGGGGTACTCATGCAGTTACAAATGGCACTAGCTTTTAAGTTTTATTGACATTACTTCGTCCCTGTGTTTCTCCCATCCTGGGTGATACCTGTCCTCATGGTTATTCTTTATGTCCCTTCAACATCTCCTATTTGTTTTCTCAGCTCCTTTCATTATCTATACAAGTCCCTGTGTAAAATCATTTCTGAATAAAATACCTAGAATATTTTTTAGTTCCTTGTAGGGCTCTTATTGATACATTACTCAATTAGTGTTGCCAAAATGAATTAATAAAGAAAACAACATTTACTGCATATTACCACATGATGTAGTCTAGTCCCTGAGGTTGCGATACAGTCACACAATGAGGAGCAAGTTGTATTTCAATGTGTCCTATGTGGTAATCTTCAAAGGTAAGGTGTCTTAGAAATGAGGCTATTTTCATAATACTATACTTTTGAGAGTAATGAAGCAGAGAGACTCAACCTCTATTCCTACAGACTGAAATAAAAAAAATGGGATAAGATGATGGCTCTTGCCATACTAGAACTGTTATGGTACAAATCCTCTGTGTTTGTATGATACTTTGAGACTTACCAAGATATATCAGCTCTTATTCAAAAAAAAAAAGGAGAAGAAAAGGAAGAAGAAGAACAATAACAATACCACATTTAGAATTCAGAACCATGTTTTGAGACAAGTAGACACAATCATACCAATATCCCCAGCACATCAATCCAAGTGTAGGATGAATATACCATGAGACTAACATAGGACATTGGGGATGAGATGAAGTCTCTTCCTGCTTTATCATTGTGTAGTGTCCCAGTACTAATAGATTTTCTACTGGTAGAGTGTGCCTTCTTGGATGAGCTTCTTTGTTTGAGTTAGAGAGTTTGGGATGAGCTATACTTCCTTACTTCCAGACTTATTTTTTTAATTCTTTTCTATTTTATTGAGGAACCATCTTGTAAAGATACGACTTCATTTTTAACAGAGAATGGTAAGTTAAAAATAAAGCAATAATGTATAACAGTGGAATTTCAAATATAGGAACATTCTCATGAGAAAAATAGTTTATGGATAAGGAGCTTTTTGGGCACTCATAAAATCACATCAACTGAGAAACTTTCTACACATTTTACATAGAAGGCTCATTTTGTTTGTTGCCAAATTGTTAACTTTTAAGCTACTATAATATCTTGAATGCATGAACATTATTCTCACTATTATAGTAGCATCTTATTTCATAAAACAAACTATTTATGTCAACAGACTTGAAGTAATTACAGTATTTCCATTTTTCTGAATACAACACTAACTACACTTGTATTGAAACTATTGAATTAATGCTCAGTCTTTGATTGACTCAAGCTATCACCATTTCCTGAGCTGCATCCTTAGACATAACAAGATTCAGTACACTTCATGTAACTGAAAAATAGGATAGAGTTTGCTGTAGGCCAAAGTCCTAATACTCCAAAAGACTCAATGATTGTCCCTATGCTGAGTCTATTTCAGGATATCAGTATGCACAAACAAATTATTTAATGTGGTTTTTCCCAGAGCTTATTAAAATTATCTTGCATGTGGTAATAGTAGTACAAACACAAGAGGTAATTTGGTACAGATAAAGGGTTCTGAAATAGAAATCAGAGGAACCAAGTATCATTTCATTACTGCCACATACTTTGCTGTGGGAATTAATGCGGATGCCAATTGAGAGGATTAGGCTGGATCATTTCTGAAATTTCCTTCAACAACCAACCATCTAAATGAGCTTTTCTACTATTTAAGCAGAACTAACATGTCTTTTGGTTATAAATTAGACCTTGGTAATAGAATAATTTGGTGTGTGTTTTTCTACTACCAGAAGTAAAAAGGAAAATAGATTCTATTGACTCTAAAATTTTATAAATATCAATAGAAAAATCTTTAGGTTTTGAAGGACTGGTAAGCAACTGGACATTTTTGCCCAAATGGAGTTAACTATTCATCATAAAATTATGCTTATTTGTTAATGATATTTAAATTATAAATAATCACTATTTTTTTAAAGAAAGATTTTCCCTCTATTTCCTAGCAATTACAATAATCAATGCAGCTATTTTGGAATCTACATGTAGAAATAAAGATATAAGCTTGGATTTTATCAAATATTTGCATTGGCTTATAAACATAATTGGTGAAAATATATATAATTAGTGAAAAATAAGATAGCCTATGACTTGTTTTAATAAAGTTTCTTTTAAAATATAGTATATATATTTTGGAATTGTTATTATATATGTAATAATGTATTTATTTAGTAATTTAGTTTCTTATTAATTATTTAGTAATTGTTTTTTGCATTAAAATGGTAATTGAAACCTGAGGTTATAGCACAATTTAAATTCACTCGTTTGTGAGCTTTTAGGAGGAGATACTCCTCATTACTCAAATATAAGTAACACACTTGTACTGTTATTTCCCCCTTCAACCTGCACTCAATTTACATATTCCGCTCAAGAGAAGGTGGGATCACTTGCCTTTATAAACAGAAGAATAAACTGGACATCTGTTCGGCTACACCCTGGTTCCCATTGGAAGATAGCTTTTCCCTATCCTTCAGAGGTCAGGCTCCGCTATATGGGGATCCCTGCCACAACAGGGTTGCCTCTGTGTGTCTAGGTGGATAAACCCTTCCCAACCCAGGTTTCAGTTTGAAGGCCCATTTGGATCTTCTGCAAAGCAACATTGTTAATTAAATTATTAATCAGCTACAAGAGTGATATTTGAATCGCCATCTTTTTTCCTTTCCTTTATTTGTCAATTCTGTTGGAGAATAGAGGTACTATTGTGAGGGTGTTACAAAGTCCCCAACAATTGGACATTGGTCCGAAATGGAGAGAAATTAAACAAGAAATAGAATTTCAGAATGAAATAACATAGCACAGTATTGTGATGAAGCAGAGTACAGAGACATAGGTGAATATTTGGACAAGGCATTTTTTAACTTGGTAGTTTGTAGAGGCTTCTATGTTACTGGCTAGGTTGTAGCAGTAAACAGATTACTTTAAACTTCTGACTTAGGGAGAAGAAGCCACATGGTATTTTGACACCAGCTTAAAGTGGGACTATTCACTGATGAATCACTTTGAATACAGGCTGTAAATTTTAGGCCTCTTCAGAAGAGAGGTCTGCATGGCAAGTCCTAGCAAATTTCTTGGTATTTTCAGGAGACTACTGCAGTGTCCAGCAAGTATATACTAGCCACATAAACTTCAGCAGAGAACCAGCCTGGGGGGCCTGTAGCAGAGGCACACAGCTTTAGAATGCAACACTGTTATTTATCTCTACACAGGCAACCATTTTTCTAATAGGCATGGTTTAGTTTTGGAATAATGTAGTCTTTCTAGACCTACTGAACTGATGAGTTTTGCTTGCCTTAGGGAACACTACTGGGAAATTATTTGTATTTCAAAACTACTCCTTTGAATTTGCATAAGTATACAAGGAAATCTTTAGGAGGACTAACCTTAAATGCATGTATGTTGTCCATAGGATGGAGAATAGGGGTAAATTTATTATTTAAATTTCAGCTGCTAACTGTTATGTACGTGGGCATGCAAGTTTGCCTACAAAAATATGAAAATCCAAGGAGAAGAAAGGCAGTGCCTGACCATAGGTTGAATGAACTTAATATTTAGATTTAAAATATTAGCTTTAGGTAAGATTTTCCTAAATTCTGTTTACCAACTAAAGGGGTGTGGACACCAGCTGCAAACCTTTCATATGAGGCAGTTGTCTTGGACCTAAGAGATTGAAACATGTTTTTAGCCCAGACATAGAAGACTCATAAAGCCAAACAAAAGCCTTCTGAGGATATTATTCCTAGTTGAATTCAAGTTTGCACCTTATTGATTCTCAACAAAAGTTACTAAATGATTGATATGCAGATGTAGTTGAAAAAAATCTTCAGACACACTTCCTTTCTCAAAAATCATAGAATCTTTGCTATGATCTTGGATATCACTAAGAAACTGATTCTGAAAACATAGTTTTGCCTAGACTTTATTCTACTAGGAGAAAGAAAGAGCTTGTTTTTAACTTTAGTGGTTGTGTGTTCTATAACATTTTTGCCCTATTTAATAACAACTGAGATACCTCAAGACTTGGCCTTAAGCTAATTCACTTTTGAGTCTCTAAGGAACCACAATAATCACAGTGAAAGAAATCTAATATTCAAAAAGCTGACAGAACTCTAATACCACTTGAGATTGAAGAGTCACTTGGCTAAAACAAAATACAATTAGATATTGGGACAGATTCTAATTTCTTTGGATTTTTAACAACTAAAGCAGATTTTTTATTTCATATGTGAATTCCTTTGAGATTAGTGAGAGGATTTAATCTTTGAACTTTAATATCTTCTTGGAAAGTTCATACTGCTAAGGGACTTGTATTCAAATTTATGGCACAGTGTTAGCATTTTATTATTGAATGCTTTTATGAATTTTATTATTTGATTACTTAATTTAGTCATTTAAACTCATTGGATAATTCCTGATAGGCTATGTTATAATCTGTCTAAACCTGATTTGGGATGAAAAATGGGACAGAGAATAGATTTTAGCCTTGGAGCAGAGTAGTTTTCCCATGAATTTAATTATTCAGATCTATTTCAGAGCCCCAAATTACAAAATTTTAAGAATTCTTCAGTGGTCTCAAAGAAGGAGGTATTGCTTTGGGAGGGACAGCATTAGGAAGGTGGAAACAGCCTAGTGCTATCAAATCAATAATCAACTATAATTAGACAAATAACTTCATCTTTGGTAGCTTATGGTCTTACCTAGAGGCCCAATGCATGAAATTTGTGCAAGAGTAGGCCTTCCTTCCCCCGGCTGCCGGCACCGGCTTCCCTCTGACCCCCGGGACCCAGGCTTCCCTCACGGAGGGAGACCCCGCCCACCCGCTGCAGCCCAATGGTGGGGGGCCTGGGCCTCCCTCTTTGGGGTGATTGTGGAACCCCACTATTGATCACCTTGTCAACCAGTGGCCTAGGCCTCCTCCTGCAGGGCGATCACAGGGCAACGGCCAGGCCCCCAACCAATCGCATCGCATCTGCCTTGGCTGGTCTGGCACCATTGGTTGTCATTGCGTGGTTCCAGATGGTCATCTGGATAGCCCTCCTGTTGGTCATTCCGCTGTTCCGTTTGGCTGTTCAGTCGATTTGCATATTACTCTTTTATTATATAGGATGATTAAGCCCAGTGAATTAAGCAAAAACAGCTGGAGAATGATCATGAGGGCATGATTTAGTCTCTCTTCTTGATGGTTCTTTCCAAACAGTGAGGTGATTTTTTTATTATTTACTAGAGCCCCGGTGCACTGATTCATGCATCAATGGGGTCCCTCAGCCTGGCCTGTGGGGATCAGGCTGGAACTGGTTCTCCGCCATCCCCCAAGGGGTCCCGAATTGCAAGAGGGTGGTTCTCAGGTGACACACTCCAGAATTGGGCTCCCTCCTTTCTGGTTCTGGGTGCGTCACCCAAGAACCACAGCTGCCAAGTCACTGCAGCTCAGCAGCTCCTGCATTGAGCATCTGCCCCCGATGGTTAGTGCATGTCATAGCTACCAGTCGGACGGTCGCTTAGGCTTTTATACATATAGATTGATTTGAGTGAGGGGGAGAGAGAGAGAGAAAGATAGGCAGAGAGAGAGAGAGAGAGAATGATTTTTTGTTTCACTTATGCATACATTGGTTGATTCCTGTGTGTGCCCTGGCCTTGACATATTGGGACCACAGATGTTCGAACCAACTGAGCTAGCTGACCAGGGTGAGGTGATGGTTTTGTTGTCATTCCTGCAAGGGTTTATTTTATTCCTGTGTATTCAATTTGACTTTAAATAATTTGTATCAATGAGGTCGTTCTGAGTTACTTTTATTGATTTTTAAAATTTATGTTAGTTTATATTTAAGAAGACTATAGTTATGTCTTATAAAACAAGGAAATCAGAAGGGAAGGGTTACAACTGTCATGACCTTGCTATATTTCCTGTCTTTTCCATCTTATTGCCATGCCATTTCTGATTCTTTACTCTCCATCATTTCATTTCACACATTTTTACTGTGGTTTATATTAAAAAACTTTTCAATCTCTTTTATTACCTGAAAAAAATTGTTGTAATGTATCCTGCGAATCACACAAGGACACCTCAAGAAGTCGAATTAAGGAGTCACATTTATTTCAAAGCCGGGACTACGAGGGGGCAGTGCTCTCCAAATCTTGTAGTGATCAAATGGCCGCAACACCAGATTTATATAGGCAAAAATCACAAAGGTATTGATTACATCTCGGGGTTTGGAATGAGGAACCTGGTTTGCAAAAAAAGCAGTTTGTTATAGAAGCTAGATTGAGCCGATTAGTTATCTACAAAGATCAGTTATAGTTTTGGGTCTTGGGACCACTGAGTTGACAGAAACACATTATCTGGAGCCATTGGGTCTTGGGACCACTGAGTCAACAGAAACACATTATCTGGAGCCACTGAGGCAATTTAGAGTAATTGTGCAGTCCTGGTCTCCAGGTACAGAGGAATGTGTTTTCTAAAACCAGTATGACCACAATCAATGGGGTATTCAAATTACAATCAATAGGGTATTCAATCGAATGGGATGATTTATATAATTCAGAAAATAAAAAAATAACTTCCCTATTATTTTAGCAAGTAAATAATGACAGAATCCAAGTCAGCAGGGTTAAAATATTAAACATTTACCCAACCATGGTTGCTACCATGCTTCAAAATGATTTGTGGTATAGATTTTAATAATGAATAAGTTAAAGTATTTCCAACAAGTAATCATAGGAGAGTGGTATCAAATCTTTTCAAATTAAAAATATACTATCATATAGATTTAAAATTTCATTAATATCAAATGAACATTTATAAATAATATTTTTACTTTTGGACATACAAGCTAGTAGTCACTTATTAAATGGATGATTTTACATTGTTTTAATATTAAAATATCATATTTGGTGAAGGGCCACTCCTGTAATGAGGGCATAAAGACCTCCATACAGTTGCTCTACAGAAAAACAAACAAACTGGTTATTGTAATGCTCCTGAAAATGGGTGTGAGCAGAATATACCAGTCACTACCACAGTCATTTCTGGATATTTGATGAAAAAATGAACAACAGACACACTTTTAAAAAATCAAGTATATTCAATTATTCCTGACTCAAATAGGCTATACAGGGTCAGTTACTTTGCCTTATTTCTCAACAGAATGTTCTTTATGTTTTACTCTTGTTTTTTAATGATTCTTTCTGGAAAGTGTGACTTCATACCTACTGCTACCAAATAACTATGAGCATCTAAGCAAAGAATCCAAATACTTCTTAGAGTTTTATACTAAGATTATTTTTTTCAACCTCAACTTTCATTACTATGATATCAACTCCTAGACTGACTATAGTCACCAAAGGGGTTGGAACTAGGACAGAATCTTAATGATACTCTCTGTATTATTGCTTTGACTTGCTTATGTTTTTTTCAGAGACAATAAGAAAATGAAAATGAAAACATTTTTGTATTTCTTATAAAGATTTTATAAAAGAGCTGATGTTTTCAAAAGTAATTAGATAAAAGAAAATTAACTTAGATGTTCAGTTATTTTAAAATGATACAAATAAAATAAAATGAATATAAAAAAGCATCAATTTCTCAGCTTTCTAGCTAATTATTTTTATTTGACCTTTGAGAGAGTGTTTATAAACAATGATTATGGAACACATTATCATTTTATCTAACATTATTAAAATGTACTATAGAATGTGTTTATTAAAATAAGAAATTAGCATATAATTATCTAACATAATGCTAACCAGACTGTGTTCTCCTAAAACCTTAGCATTCGCAAATTAGTTGTTCTAAAAGAAAAAAAAATCTATGGTTAAAAGAAAGTTTATTAAAACTATACCTTATAATCTCACCTTAAATTTACAAAAGATATTATTTAAAATTCCAAAAAATACCAGTAGGAAAAACAGTTTAGTTTCTTTAATCCATCATTTCCCAAAGATATTAGATAATGAAATTTTTATCAAGCATACAGCTTATAATCATAAGATTCCAAACTTAATATTTAAGAAAACGTTGTTCTATATCATGGCTTGGCATCTTTTTCAGTAAGGAACCATTTAGTAAATGTTTTTGCCTTTAGAAGCCAGAAGTTTCTATTATCTCTATCTCTATCAAAACTACTGTGAAAGCAGCCATAGACAATCCAAAACCAAGGGTATGACTGCATTATAATGAAACTTAATTTCCAAAAACCTGAGGAAGACTCCATTTGCCCATTTGTTAGCTGATTCCTGATATATATGGCCTCTTCTCAAACTGTGGTTTATAAGGTCTGTGATAATGGAGTTGCTTTATTGGTGAAAATAAGGGAGAATAAATAAGTGGAGATCATCTCAATTTCACTTATAGCTACTCAGTCTACGAACTGTTATTTTTCACAAGTCATTGATTAAATTAAATCTACCCTAAGAGTTTAATTTCTGTTTTCCTCATCTATAAAAATTAATGAGAATTATTTCTCTAAGAAGCTTTGACTAAGTACCTGTAAAATAAAATTTATAGGGTAAATTACCTAGTATCATGTAAGTTCTTGGCCAAATTTATAGTTATTGCCTTTGTATTATTTTATGAATATATGTAATATTTTCAGAGAAGTAGTCTGCTTCTAAAACATAATTTAAAATTAGATTAAGATTTTGTCATAATTATTTTGTTTAGTTGTTTTAAAATATTTAAGTATTTTTTCAAAAAACAAGAATATTTAAGTCTTTTTTTGTTTAGAGATTATTTTTACTTTTTATTAATGAATAAGATTTTTTTCAATAAAATTCCCCATGGTTAATATCTGCTTTTGTTATATTTCTGTTAATAATTTTATTTTTGTCTAATAAAACGTGTGACTATTGAAACTGCTCAAATTACCATTTTCACATTTGTTGTCAGAGTGTAACAATGAGCATGTGTCCTACATAAGCAATTAATATGACTTTCAAAAAGGCATTTAAACTCAAAATATATGTTTGCTCCAAAACTTTCTTTTTTACATTTTTAAAAATTTTTCTTTATTGATTTCAGAGAGGAAGAGAGAGGGAGAGAGAGAGATAGAAACATCAATAATGAGAGAATCATTGATCAGCTGCCTCCTGCATGGCCCCTACTGGGGATAGAGCTCGCAACCCAAGCATGTGCCCTTGACTGGTATCAGAGCTAGGATCCTTCAGTCTCTCAGGCCAACACTCTATCCACTGATCCAAACCAGCTAGTACTTTATTTTTTTTAATATATTTTTATTGATTTCAGAGAGGAAGGGAGAGGGAGAGAGAGATAGAAATATCAGTGATGAGAGAGAATCATTTATCGGCTACCTCTTGCACACCCCTTACTGGGGATCGAGCAGCAACCTGGGCATGTGCCCTGACTCGGAATCAAACCATGACCTGCTAGTTCATAGGTTGACTCCCAACCACTGAGGGCCAAATCTTTCTTTATTCTGTTAATATGGCATCCAATTTGGAAATTTTAATTTTACTAATTTACACATATCAATCATTTTAGGCATATGATGGATATGTGTAAATTACATAAACATACACATAAAAACTAACAAATACATACACTTAAAGGCTCAATTTTGACATCCATTTCATAGAAAAGAAGTGTAAAGAGTAAGATTGGTTTTCATTGAAATGGGCTAGTAAATCTCTTTAGTCTTAATGATTCTTTTATGAAGACGTTAGCCCAAGAGTTTTCTTTTTTAGAAGATATTATTATTACTATTATCACAAATTAAATCATTGGAACATTTTATTTCTGAAATTCTGAAAAACTATCATATTTTATTTTTTATTTTATGTAGAAAACCATTAAAACTAGGAGAATAAATAAAATTGCATTTTTACTTATAGATGGCAAGAATATAAAATTATGTTATTACTCAAATTTGAACTTTCAAAATTAAAAATCAACTCATATTCTGCATGCTACATTATCAAAACAGTATTCTAAGATACACACACACATACATACCATAATGTGTTTAAAAACAGAATTATATTAGCATAAATATTAGAGTTTTTTCCAGATGAGTGCTTCTGAAGAATTGTAGCCATTACATTTTAGAACCCTTTTGTCTTCTTTCCAAATAGCTAGTGGTATTAATGAGATTTTCTGTTTTTGCCTCAAGAATTTATTAGAATTGTTACTGGGCTTCAGAGAGATTACCTCATGTTGTACCTATATTTTATTTTATATACTATTGCTCTTTCTAAAGGGTATATTTTTTAATGATTAAAAATTCTATGGAGATTATATAGGAAAAAAATAAATAAAATGGATTCCTCAAAGATATATACTAGATATTTATAACTTTCTCTTTTTGAATAATTATTTGAAAGGTTATATTTTTGTTCGCTAACTTGTTTAATCATTATTTATTGCAGAGATACAAGGACACATAAATTATTATTGCCAATTAATATAATTATAAAATATAGGGTTTTTTTGGAGGAGGTGTAGAGGACTTACAATGAGAGAAGGAAGAGAGTATACATGATCCCCAGGCCGCTGTGATCTCATAGAAAGCAGTGTCCAGTGGACCGTGCTGGACTGCACTCATACAGGCTGTTCCTGCAATAAAGGGTGCCCCACCTTCTGAATGACTTATGCATTGTAGGGACATTGGATCAGGGAACTTCTAAATGAGTTTATAATAATGAAATTTACTCCTGGTTGAGGAAAAGGCCCAGATACAAAGTGAGAACCTCTCAACTTCAGGCCTCATTCATGTGAACCTCTTCCCATTGGATGACTCAGCCTGGAAGGGTCAGCTCACTGATGAGTATATTTACACTCATTCTACTTGTTAATCATTATATGATTTTGTTAAAGAGCACCCACAAGAAAAGTTTTGTACGTAATAATAGTTCCAAAATATATTAAAGAACAAATCTAAAGCACATGATTAGTTAAAAACTATACACTGATTCTTCTAGGTTACCTGGAAATCTTCATACTAAATAAATACAGTATCCATTTAAATGCAATATTTCAAAAATATTTCCAAGGTTAATAGAGAGTGATTGAAATGTTGTTTGATAAACACAAAAGTTTATAGTTAATCAATATAATGTCTAATTCCAATGTCCAATGTAATGTCCAATGCTACAATGAAATATGAAGTAAGTAAGAAAATAAACCAGGTTCTACACTAGATCATCTTTGACATATATTGGAAACATGCACATACTAACTTTTATTGCTGATGATAAATACATGTGTAAATATATTATCAATAATAGAATGGCATATAGCAACTTAAAATTACATAAGATTACAAATGTAAAAATAATGTCTATGTCACAATAAGAAACAAATTATTTAATGGTAATAGGAATAAGAGAAAAAATAATAGAAGCAACAATGTAAATATGAAGACTACCTGAGTGCAAGTGCTCTTCATTTACTATTTCTATGATTTTGTATGAAGTTCATAAAGTCCTCAGGACTTGTTTCATCATTGTTAAAACAAGAACCTTCCCCCCACCCACACACACACCTGCACACGTGAAAGCAATGTACCAGGTAATGTAATAACCTAAATTACTGTTTTATTGAACCACAATGTATAGACATTACTGAATTTTTTTGTTTCGCCATGAAATTTAAGAAGAAATCTCACGCACATTTAAATATAGATAATACCTAAACACTTCCACAGATTATTTATGCAAATAGTGAAAATATGTGTTTTATATTTTAATACATATTTTATATGATATGGTTAAAATAATTGTGGCACATCTATGTTCATTGCAAGTGCCAATGTTAGGTTGATAATTCAGAACAACTTAAATTGTATTAGAATTACTTAGAGGCAGAAATCATTACTCAATTAAGAAATGTTATCTATACTAATAAAGAACTAATATGCTAATGGTCGATACGCCACAAGTAATGATGACCAGACCATTAGCATATTAGCTGGGGTGTTGCTCCGGAGATGGGGCAGAAGCAGGGAGGCACTGGGAGGAGGCGGGACCATCCCATGCAGGGAGGGCAGGGGTGAGAGCGCATAGCTCCCCCCTCACCAGTCCTTCGCCACCCACCGCTCACACTCACATTCTGAGTTCCCCCGTGGCCCACCTGCCAGGGGAAGGAGCACAGTGCAGCAGGCAAGAGTCTACCACACTCTCCTCCGGCACCATGATGCGGCGGAGCCGCCCTGTTGCTCTGGAGATGGGGCGGAAGCGGGGAGGCGCCCAGAAAAGGCAGGACCAGCCCTAGGCGACTTGAGGGACTGAGGGCGGGCCTTGAAGCAGCCAGAGAAGTCCAGAGGGTTTGGGGGCTGGGGCTCTGGTGGAGAGGTTCGGATGTCAAGGCAGGGCAGCACCGCACAATTTCAAATCGTGCGCTGGGCTCCTAGTATATAAATGAAATGCAAGACAATGTTCCCTGCTTAAACCCTGCTTAAACCAAATTTAAATGTTCTCAATGGATTTTTGTCTGCAGTAAGAAATATCTCAAAATGAATGTGAAAACATATAATGTGACAACATATGAAACAGAGAGAGAAAAGAGTGGAAAACATCCAGTTGAATGATTTTGGCATAATAAGAGTTGGTATTTGACATGATCTATAAATGATAGAGTATTTAAAGGTGGAGATTGTGGCAAAAGAACAGTTTTTATTATTCTGTGGGATTTTCTTTGTACATGTCAATGTATCTTCCATAAAAGATAACCAAAGAAGACTAGTGCCTTAACTGTTTTCTCAAATCAGTTTATTTTTATGAAATATTAACATATTGTCTTTCCTTATATCTAGTAGTCACTCTGTACTTACATTTATAAAGTTTCTCCTATTGTTGTTATTCTGGTAATAACAATATTAATATTTGAAGAATTTACTACATGGGGTATGTTGTTTAATACTGTTAATATTGTTTTGTTCTGTTAGTGTTGTCTTTGGCATTTTAAGATTAGAACGATGTTTAAAGAAAATTACCTATACGATGTACGATATGTTCAATCTATGTGCTCAAGTTTTTTTAAGTACACATTTAAGATGGGTAGAAAGATGTATTAACAATAGTAATATACAGATATAATTTAATATGATAAATAATACCTTTTTTATCACCATATAGCATACCTTAGAACAAATTTACTAGTATTGTGCTTATAAGCATTGTAAAAGACTTCTTAATCAAATTAAGTCATATGTAAAACATGTATCTAATCACAGTTCAGGGCAATAACAGTATTAACTAGCTACTTTTCTAAGATTTAAGGAGTGTTACGCCTAATTGATTTTACATTAGAAATGGCCTAAATCACTTTTAAAACAGAGTTATTTCTAATTATTGAAACTGTGACTTGATTTTGAATTAAAATTTTAAAGACCAAATCACGATACATTAAAAATAACATGCGTTCTTTCAAAGATCTAAAGGAATAACTATGGTAATGCCCATAATTGTTTTTAGTACATTAGTATGCCTCATGAAGTCAGTATTGTTGAAGTAAGAAGGCATTTACCTCTAAATAGTACCATATCTTAACCATTTGATTACCCTGTCCCTAAAATTACCATTACTACATAATTGTAAGCTGGACTAATGCAATGTTGTTATGCATCGGGCATATGCCCCTTCCCTACTAAATGACTTAATTATTTAGCTGCTGAAGTGCTTCTGGCTACTCTGCTGCCAACCTCCTAAGAAATTGTCCTGAGATGGAAAGAGTTTTCACCCAAGGAATGCCAATGTAGGATATAAGGACATGGTCCTCTCACTGCAATGCTGCATAATCACAGAGAACTATCTATCAATATATAATAGTCTTACAACGAAACGATCGGAAAGACCAGAATGACTGGAACGACCGGTCGCTATGACGTGCACTGACCACCAGGGGGCAGATGCTCAATGCAGGAGCTTCCCCCTGGTGGTCAGTACACTCCCACAGCGAGAGCGCTGCTCAGCCAGAAGCCAGGCTCACAGCTGCTGAGCGCAGCTGCAGTGGCCGGAGCCTCTCCCACCTCCTTGGCAGCACTAAGGAAGGGGGAGCCAAGCAGTAAGGAGTGAGCATGCGGGTGGTTAGGAATGAGCAGGAGGATGGTTAGGAGCAAGCAGGTGGGCGGTTAGGAGTGAGGGGTCCCAGATTTCGAGGGATGTTTGACTGCCGGATGTCTGACTGCAGGGATCGAGACTAAACCGGCATTCAGACATTCCCCGAGGGGTCCCAGATTGCGAGAGGGCACAGGCCAGATTGAGGGCCCCCCCCACTGTGTATGAATTTTGTGCACCGGGCCTCTAGTTTATTTATAACAGCTAGCCCAGCCGTGGGCAAACTACGGCCCGCGGGCCGGATCCGGCCCATTTGAAATGAATAAAACTAAAAAAAAAAAGACCGTACCCTTTTATGTAATGATGTTTACTTTGAATTTATATTAGTTCACACAAACACTCCATCCATGCTTTTGTTCCGGCCCTCCGGTCCAGTTTAAGAACCCATTGTGGCCCTCGAGTCAAAAAGTTTGCCCACCCCTGAGCTAGACTGTGTCTTGGTTAGAAAATAGAACAAAGTAGAATTCTCAATAACTAATGATAGGAGTAAAATTGGTGCACTTTGGACAGTTTAACGAAATTGAATGCCACATATAATGCAACTCAGAAATTCTTCTCTTCGGATATATAAGAATGCCTGTATGCATGCTCCAAAACCCATGTACAAGAATATTCATATAGGCAGTATTCAGAACATTGAAATGACAGGGATGTCTTTCAGTAGAATCCTAATATATAAAAGCCCAGGGTCCATAACATCCAAAACAACCAAAGGCTCGATGAACCGGAAGTCAGTCCTGCAGTTAGAGCTGGGTTGCCACGGTGACCCAAGACTGCTGCTGCTGGGGGCGCGGCAACCCAGCACTGACTGCCAAGGGATCTGTGGATCAGGCCCGGAGAGAGGTTTGGAGAGAGAAACAGGGTCTGATCCGTAGCCTCTGTGGCAGCTGTTGATCAGCCCTTGCCTCTCTCTTTCTCTCTGGGCCTGGCCAGCAGCCATGCCTCTCTTTCTTTCTGGGCCTCTACAGGGGCTGCTGATCAGCCTCACCTCTCTGATCAGGTCCGGAAATAGGCCTGGAGACGCTGACTAGCATAGAAACTGACCAATCAGAACCAAATCTAGGTGAACTGTGAGGAGCCAATGGCTGCCTAGGAGGCGGAGTTTT
>NW_005360891.1:1877403-1884133 GCF_000412655.1 Myotis brandtii | reverse complement strand
CGAAGGCAGAACCTAAGGTGGGGGCTGAGGAGGGGTTTTAAGGGCAACAGCTGTTTGGTGTAAGGTGTAAGAAAGCGGTTCAATTTTTTAATAACCGGTTTGGCAGTATAGTGCATATGGCTGGCTATCAGTCCAGATATAGGGATTATGTGTTTTTGTCTGCCAAGAGCATCTCCTCCTGCTGAAAAGGCTTCCCCAACCCCATTTAAGCAATCCTATCCTATATAATCTATCTATACTAATAAAAGGGTAATGTGCTAATTAGACCAGGTCTACCGGCCATAATCCAGCTGTCCGATTTCCTTCCAGACAAAGCCATAGTGGTGGGGGCTGAGGCAGAGGCAGTTAGGGGTGATCAGGCTAGCAGGGGAGGGCAGTTGGGGGTGAGATAAGGCCGGCAGGGGAGACGAATTGGGGGCGAGATCAGGCCAGGAGGGGTGGGCAGTTGGGGGCAAGATCAGGCCTGCAGGGGAGACCAGTTGGGGGCGAGATCAGGCCGACAGGGGAGAGCAGTTGGGGGTGAGATCTGGCTGGCAGCGAAGGGCAGTGAGGGGCGATCAGGCAAGCAGGCAGAGGCAGTTAGGGGCAATCAAGCAGGCAGGCAGAGAGGTTAGGGGCGATCAGGCAGGCAGGCAGAGGGGTTACGGGCAATCAGGCAGGCAGGCAGGTGAGCAGTTAGGAGCCAGCGATCCCAGATTGCAAGAGGGATGTCCAACTGCCGATTAGGCCTAAACCGGCAGTTGGACATCTCCCAAGGGGTCCCCGATGGGAGAGGGTGCAGGCTGGGCTGAGGGAACCCCTCGCCCCCGTGCATGAATTTTTTGCACCAGTCCACTAATCTATATATATAAAAGCCTAAGCAATCGGTCTACTGGCCCACCAGATGACCGTCCAGTAGCTATGAAGCACACTGACCCCAGGGGGCAGATGCTCAACACAGGAGCTGCCAAGCTGCGATAACTTGGCAGAAGCAGTTCTTGGGTGACGCACTGGAAACCAGAGAGGAAGGAGCCCGATTCCGGGTTGCGTCGCCTGAGAACTGCCCTCTCCCAATCCAGGACTCCTCAGGGCATGTCAGAGAGCCGTTTTCAGCCCGGTCCCCACAGGCCAGGCTGAGGGACTCCACCAGTCAATGAATCCATGCACCAGGCCTCTGGTATTAAATAACATACACAAAATGATAATGTATGAAAATGAATGAGTTAATGCTACATAAAAGGATAAATTTACAAACATATTACCACAGATATATGGTTTCATAAATATAAAATACAAAGGCAAAATTAATTTATGCTTTTAAAAATCAGCTCATACTTAACTTTGGGTGGAGGGCAGAACTATTGATTTAGAGGTGCCATATTAGAGGCATCTAGAGTTCTAGAAATATTAATTGGTAATTATAGGTTTGTTCATTGTGTGATAATTTACTGAAATGAACACTTTTGATTTAGGCATTTATATTCATATGTTACACTGTATCTAAAAAATGACAAAGTATTTTTTAAAAAGTTTCAAAGGCTACTTTTTTTTGTTTGCTTAAGATATAAATTTCATTTTTGTACTTGGTTAGAAATGGTTAAATTGAAGGCAGTATATTATGTTCAAATTAGTCATGGACAAATGGCTAGATCAAGATTAATATTCTTGTAGTTCCATAAAGTATCAGTGTGACTTTGGGAAAGTCATTTAACCTTTACGGGCTTAGTTTACCCTGTCTACATAATTGAAAATCTGCAGATTATTAGTTTAATAATTCTGCAAGTGTTTGGTTTACAAGTGGGACATTTCATATTTGGACATTCCAATATCCGTGTTACCTTTTTTTTCCTTAGAAATATAAAGTGCTTTAAAAAAAAAATCTGGGCATAATATTCCCTAGAAAGAATAAGAGAAATATGGCTTCAGATTTCAATTGCAACAGATTTTATGCCACGTTATTACATTCTGGCTGTTGAATTATAGTAAGTGTAGGTTTCTGGATGAGAGTGTCAGGCTACTTCCATGGAGCTAATTCATAAAGGAAGAGCTTGTCCTTCTCTCTTTCCTTCTTATATTTGCCTACATTGTTACGATTGGCATTACAGAAGTCAAAGGAAAACATTAGTTGACTTGGGAATAGAAAGCACAAGTAATGACAGTGGAATATTATATAGAAAATTCTATAGAGATGCCCAACTCTGAATTGCTGACATCCAGACTTCCTTTATATGAAAGAAATATAGTTTTGATTAATTCAATACTATTAAGCATTTTCCATAATATACAAATAAACTTAATTTTCAACAATGTGGCTGACACATATAATTAATTATAAGCTATTCTTTGATAAAATAATACTAATTTTTAACATTAATTATTATGGATAAATCCAATAGTGAGTGGTAAACATAAAGCATAAAACTGCATAATCATTGCCCTTTAATTTGTAACCTCAAAACTAATTTCTGCATGCCTGCATTACTAGCCATGGAATCTATCTGAACTATTGCCAAAATGTGCTTGCCCAATCCCTCATCTCTGAATACAGAATTCGTTTAGTCTGCAATGTCTTTTAGTTGTTGTAGTATATCACTGAATGTGTTTTCTAGAAGAAATATGAAGTATCTATACTGCTACTTGTACTTTTTATTTTCCACACCCAGTCAGTATTGTTACAGTGCTCTATGTTTTTTTTATAGCTAAACTAGAGGCCTGGTGCACAAAATTCATGCACTCAGGTGGCGGGGGGGGGGTTCCCTCAGCCCAGCCTGCACCCTCTTGCAGTCCAGGAGCCCTCAGGGATGTTTGACTGCTGCAGAGGCGGGAGAGGAGGCTCCTGCCACCACCACTGCACTTGCCAGCCGTGAGCCCGGCTTCTGGCTGAGTGGCACTCCCCCTGTGGCAGCTCACTGAGAACCAGGGGACAGCTCCTGTATTGAGCATCTGCCCCTGGTGGTTGGTGCACGTCACAGCAACAGGTCATTCTGCAATTGGGTCGATTTGCATATTAGCCTTTTATTATATAGGATCTGTCCACTTTATGAAATTACCATTGTAATAATGTTTACCTCATTGCTAGTAATGTTTCATATGAATTTTTGTCATTTCCATTACAGAAATTAATTAATACTGAGATATTTTTGTTTATAAATGGAGTAATCACTCTAATGCGTTAGATATTTTTACAATTTCACTTAATCCATAAAGACAATAAATTCCATAAAATATATTTTCACCAATTTTGAATTAAAACATTGAAATTGTGAAAACATCTCTAATCAATAGTAATGATAATTTTGTATGACTTATTTAAAAACACATGGGATACATTCTTAACTGTCACAATTAGCAGAAGTCAATATAAACATTTTTAATGCATCCAAATCACCAAGTAAAATTCACTGGAATCAGTAATGTAGTGTTTCCTACATAGAGGTTTTCATGATAATGTTATGAAATTCTTTTTTTGAAGTTTTCATTTAAAAGTATTTCCAATCAGAATTTTGCTCATTTTTATATGGGAATATTTTGGTGAAATTTAACCATGGATTTGTATTTAGGAAAACCTGGTCAAAATCTGGTTTGCAACTTAACTACAGAAATGAGTTAGAATATCTAATATGTTTCTATTTTATTTCTTTTCATAGCTAGGGCATATATTTACCTCTGTATAAAAAATACAAATATTTAAGAAAACACTGATAGGAATGAAAATATTTCACCGGAATATGACCATTATTTGAAGAAAAATATGTATGCAAAGTGGTGAATTACCTTCCTTTAGTTTATAAAATACATGTAAACTTGGCCTCTGCCCTCCAAGAACTTTTGGTATAATTGTCTGAACAAACCGTTATTAGTTAATTAGGATCACTAGTGTTTTTAGCAAACAAAAATATATTCCAAATTTATAAATTTTATTTTTACACAACATTCATGCTTATTTGAACCTTGATTTATTTCCCTAATCATCTAACATTGTTTATGGCAATATTTTCTAGAAATAGGTTAGATAAATATGCTATAGTAGTCTATGATGATATATATATATATACATACATATATATATATATACACACACACACACACATATATATATATATGGTGCTTCTTTCAGTATGTCTGTTTCTGATATTTAATTTTAGTCATTATAATTAATTGAAGGTGTTTTTTTCTTTATTTTTTAGAAATTTTTATAGAAATGATACATCAGTAGCATTGACTTTTGGTTTTACACACACACACTTTGTTAACACTATGCACATGCATTTCAAATGTATGGACTACATAACTACTCAGGAAAGCTATGTAAAAGTTATTCTACATAACCTTGTTAGTTTTCCTTCTCACTGAACAGTTTGGTGTTGTCAGAGTAAAATGACAGGAAATCCTAACAATGCCAATTATAATACTCAGAGTCATGTTTTCAATAGCTGATTCTGTTTTTCCTTATAATTGTCAGTGCTACAAATGCGGAGTAGCTTTAGTGCTGTCAAGACAGAACCTATGTGTCTATTAAATGACTAACCTACCAAGCTGATTAAATTATTATTAATTTGATTAAATGGAATTTTGTGTGTGTAGATGTGTATGTTTGCATGTGCATTCATATATACATAGTTATATACATCTATATCACCTATAAACTATTATAATATGTAAGCCAATTGATTACTTCATGTTGAATTTTATTATATGTATTCTGACTAGCTATCAGAAAACAGGATAAAAAAGAATTTCCCATTGAACTGCCAAAGAATTGAGGTAATCAGAGGACCTGTGTTACTTTGAATCCCCTCTTAGCACTAAGCTCAAAGCTGAGTTATCTGAGAAGTTCATTGCAGTTGTTGTCAAAACTTAACAATAGGACAGCTGTGTCAGGGTAGCTAGATGTGGTTTATATTTGGAAATGAAGATAACATAAAGCTTTCCAGAAGGAATACTCCAATTATAAAGCAAGATTATGCTGCCTAAAACCAGGATAATTCCTATAAATATAACTTAACTTGGATTCAATAGTGCAATCTGTGGAATACAAAGAGAGATAAAGCATAGTGTTTTTAGCATGTGAGTTCATGGGTTACACTGAGATTGATTTTTTCTCCACCATTCAATAGCTGTCACATCAATAAGTGTCTTCAATACTTCCAGCTTCAGTTTCCTCATGTATACAAAGGAAATAATAATAACATTTAATTGTACTCACCAAATATTCCATCCACTCCTTCCTCATTTTCCATGTGCCTGGAACTAATTTCAAGGCAAAGTGACTTATTCTGGCAAATAAAAATATGACCTGATTGATAACTATGTTTTTAACGGAAACTGTGGGAAATTTATGCGTGATTCTCTAATCTTCCTTTCATGATGAGCAGCAGTGGACCAAGGAGAAAGAACTGAAAACAATTCCTTACCACCTAGGTTTCTATTTCGGTCCCAACACAGTATTAGCATTGTGGCTAAGCATTGTTCCTCCTGATAGAGTTGATTCCTCCAGGGCTGTCATCTGCAGTTTAGGCTTCTAATTAAATAGTTTATGGTCCCCATATCCTAAAACAACTACTACAGAAGAGAAGCTTACTTTTCATAGCGTATTTACCTCTAAAGAGCTCTTATTACACGTGAAAGGCTGCATTTGACTCATAAGTTCTCTTCTTTACTGAAGGAACAGTTATGATGTCTTGGAACTTAAAATATTTATCTGATTAGAAATGGATGAAGTACAGGCAACATTTTCAAAAGGAGAGTCTGTCACTCAGTGGTTGTAATTTCTTATCTATAAATCCATTGTTTCTGAGAAAAAATGTTCTGATTGATAAATAATTATAAAATAGGCCAATAATATAAATGACATGAGCACAATATTTTTATCTTTAAAATCTTTCATTTATTAGTCTCAATTCTTTTTTTAAATATATTTTTATTGATTTCAGAGATGAAGGGAGAGAGAGAGAGAGAGAGAAACATCAACGATGAGAGAGAATCATTGATTGGCTGCCTCCTGCACACCACCTACCAGGTACTGAGCCCATAACGAGGGCATGTGCCCTTGACCGGAATGGAACCTGGGACCCTTCAGTCCACAGACCGACGCTCTATCCACTGAGCCAGAATGGCTAGGGCAATAGTCTCAACTCTTTAGGTAGCATATCAACAACAACTCTGGAGTTAAAAATATGCAACTTGAATAAATCATTGTGTAAGATTTCTTAAGCTTTGAACCCACAATGTCAGTTTTTATTTTTGTTTACTTTTCTAAATCTACTGCCTGTTTTCTAAGATAAAAACTTCAACAATACGGGAAAGAGTGTACTACTTTTAACAAAATATGGTTAAAATATGGTATACCATATTAAATATGAAAAAAATGGATATACCTCAAACTAGAGATTAATTACAAACATGTTTGTAAAGTAACAAAATTTTAATTTTCAGCAATATGGCAAATATATGACTCCTAGAAATATTAGGTAAAATGAAATTTGTTTAACATGCTTATGTTGTGAGAATAAACTCTTGAAGTTCAGGTCAGTAAAAATGTTTGCTTTTCACAAGAAGCATTAAAATAATTTTATTTTCTATATAGTTAAAACAAAAATTAAATATGAAGGCAAATAAAACATGTATAATATTAATCTAAAAAGTAACACTCTTTTTAAAAAAAAATAAATTTTTATTGATTTTTTACAGAGAGGAAGGGAGAGGGATAGAGAGTTAGAAACATCGATGAGAGAGAAACATCGATTAGCTG
>NW_005360891.1:1866962-1877166 GCF_000412655.1 Myotis brandtii | reverse complement strand
GATTAGCTGCCTCCTGCTCACCCCCTACTGGGGATGTGCCCGCAACCAAGGTACATGCCCTTGACCAGAATCGAACCTGGGACCCTTCAGTCCACAGGCCGACGCTCTATCCACAGAGCCAAACCGGTTAGGGCTAAAAAGTAACACTTTTGATTAAAGTTTAAAATTTGTTTGAAAACATAGTAAAACAATAGACATAAAATGATATACTTTATTTAAATATATTAATAGCCAAAATTTATGTAATATGAAAACTCCGTTATGACATTTCATGGAATTTAACAAGGTGATTCAAAATGTGATTTCGCATTTTGAAAAAATAAAGAACTATTAAATCTAAGACTATACTGTAGAAAACCAAGAAGTGTCTGACAGATAAAAAGGTATTGCAAACAATGAAATGTAATGATTTGTTGTAGTCATGGGGATGGATAAACAGATCATTGTCACATTTTAGGAAAAGCCCAGAAATAGGTTAATTTCAATAATGACAAAGACCTAGGTTGTCATTTCTAATTTTTTTTATCCATCACCTTAGTATCCATTATTCAGTTTCTGATTCACAAGAAGCATTAAAATAATTTTATTTTCTTCATAGATTTATTATGTAGTATAATGGCTTTTATTTGGGGTTTCTTTCCAAGCGTATAGTCCATTCAACTTTTTTTAGTTGTTATATTTTGCTAGAATAAGATTGGCCAATTTAATTTAATGTACAAGATAATTAACAACTAAGATAGATTCCAACTTACCCTAGTCTATGTTGTCAAGGAAATGCTGTAAACTTCTGGTCCACAAATTTGTCCTTCAGTCAACATGGAATAGGAAGAACTACGTCCCCATAGCCTTTTCAGCTATGACTCTCATGGAAACACAGAGAGTCATCTTTGTCAGTTTAATTAAACAAACATATATAATCTCCAAATTAATTTTAGAACTGTCTATTTTTTTTGTCCTCATTTTCTGAGAAATTTCGACAGATCAATGGCATATAGATAGATACTTACAGATATACTACTAATGGCATTCCTTGTCTATACATGTTGATTCAGAAAAATATATCCTTATCCTCAGTGGGAAAGTTATAAACATTGATCATTCTGACAAATATGTCACTTAAAACAAAGTTAGAGAGAAAAAATATCCTGCCCCAAACAGTGCAACTCTACTTCCATTCCATTTTGCAGACTTTGTGGCTCCTGCCTTCTTCCTTCCCTAGTTCAGGGCGGAAGATCCCCATCACTGGATCTCCTTTCTAGCTTATGATAGCTATTTGCTTATCCAGACTTAAGTTGGACATGTAATATTTAGAGAAACCAGACCTTCAGGGGACTTGATGATAAGTGTAATAGTGATGATCACTTGCATTGCTACTACTTTCCAAACAAAAAAGAAATCTAAAATTACCCTACAAAGAGATCACAATCTGAAGGCATTGCTTAAAATCTCTTTATCCATAATTTTATCAGTCTTGCTGAACTATTTTTGATCCTAGCTGAAATGCAAATTTACATAAGAGCCAGAAACCATCTAACTGTTCCTCAACCTCATCACCTTCTAACGTCTACATAATTTCTTTTAAAAAAGACTTAAATATTGGCTGAGCACTTAAACATTGATTTAAGAAAAGATGCTTTCTTCTTCCTGAAGAGGAAGTATAATGCCCTCAATATATTTTTCCCATCTGCTTATTTTCTCCCTGCCTCTTTGTCTTAAAGAATGCAGTCCAGGTATAACCACTGCCCTCCCCACTGTCCCCCAAGCAAGCAACTGAATGGTTAATAATGTTATTATCACAATCTCATTACCTCATCATACTGGGATGGTAGGGAGAACTTCAGACATAGAGGGAGGAGGAGGAGTGAAGAGCCCTGGGTTCTTCTCAGTTTTACAAAGTGTTCTGGGTGATGGCTAATTACAAAACCAAGTAAAAGAAGCCGTGAAACCATTATAAATCCTGTATTGTAAGGTTTGAGCCAATTCAACATCTGGAAGAGGGACTCAGAGTAGGCTATAATAGGATTAGGGCCTTGGAACAACATTTCCCAGCAGCCTTCTCCCAGGGGCTAGTGCTTTGCTGGGGTTTTGGGGTTTCTTGTTCTCTCTTTTTTAAATATTTTTAGTGATTTCACAGAGAGAGGAAGGGAAAGGGATAGAGAGATAGAAACATCGATGAGAGAGAAACATTGATCAGCTGCTTTCTGCATACACCTTAAGAGAGAAACATTGATCAGCTGCTTCCTGCATACACCTTATTGGAGCCTGAAACCCAGGCATGTGCCCTGACTGGGAATCGAACTGGTGACCTCTTGGTTCATGGGTCAATGCTCAACTGCTGAGGCACACCAGCTGAGCTAGGGGGTTTGTTTAGAGAGGAGTCATAGAAGGTGGTACAAGAAACCTAAGCTAATTCTATTATGTGCCCCCAAAAAAAAAACACCGGCTATAGATCTTCAAAGTAACCTCCCATACCCCAAATAGCGAGAGAGAGAGAGAGAGAGAGAGAGAGAGATATGGGGGGGGGAGAGAAGTGTATTTGTGTAGCACATGAAGCTATGAAATTGCAGAGAAGATATTTTCGTGCTTCTTGGATGTTCAGGGCTTGCAGAGCAAAATATACCAGCAATATAGATTAAAAATGGTTGAATAGTAACCCTAAGAGTAAAATTCTCCTGAGAGATTTATAGGTTTATCTCTTCTGAGCTCTGTGTTTACATTTTGAAGGAGGATAAAAGCCCAAGCCTTTAAGTTTAAAAATCTGGGGACCTCTCTCAGAGATTTGTTTACATTGGGGAAATGGGGCTTCTCTCCCTTTCTCAGGAGAGGAGAGTGGCAGCTGGGCAGCAGTTCCTTTACAAGCTCTGAAATTTTTCACATCAGGGTTCTTCATCCACATCCAGTCCCTGGTAGGTGCGGTTGACAAGTGTGCTCATTGCATTGCCCCAGGGAGACTGGGGTAAATAATTCTGATCTCTCATCCAGAAACTGCATGCTTTACTTTAGAAGAAAATAAATATAATTCAAAGTTATCAGAGATAGACTTTGGCAGTCATAGTTTTGCTACTCAGGTGTGCTTAACAAAACAATCACAGCTTCGTAGAGCTATAATTGATATGCTAAGAACTGGCATATTTATTGTGCACAATTGGATGAGTTTGGACATAGGCTTACAACTTGAATACCAATGTGACTAGCAGATGAAGAAGGGGAAATATCTTGCTTGTTTAACATATTGGTTGGCTTGATATGATATGTAGATTGGCCTGGTATGTCAGTGCAAGCTGAAAATATATTTTGGATGTGTAGTAGGCAGTTAGACAGACATAAGAGGAGCAAGGATGGTGGGTCAGGTACAGAAGGTCACCAGGGTGGAAAGCCCGAGGTGCCTAGCAGTGGGAGAATTATAGAATGGGACCTCATGCTCAGGGTGATCTTTCATATCCCCTGGTCGAACTCCCAGTTGAGGGGACAATTTGCATATTAGCCTTTTATTATATAGGATAGGTCATCTAGTAGGCATTTAGGCAGACATGTGCAGAGTAGGAACAATATGCCAGGTATGGAAGGTCACCAGGTTGGAAAGCCCCAGGTGCCTAGCAACATAAGTGGGACCTTGCTCCAGGGTGACCTTTCCTCCCCTAGCATGTCACTGGTCATGCGGTTTAGACCCCCTGACCTTTCATATCACTGGTCATTTGGTTCCAACAATCCCCTGACCCTTCATCCTCTAGTATATTGCTAGTTATGGTAGACTCCCCTTAGAGGAGTAATAAGGGGGGCAGAGAATAGCCTCATAAGATTCCCAAACAAGCCTTTGCACAACCACTTCTGTAAGCATGAAGCTCTCAATACAGTGACGAACAAAGCCTTGGGTCTGTTGACCACAGAGACAGAGTTTTGGTCAAACTAGAATAAACAGCTAGGTCTCAGTTGTGTTTCAGCTCCAGGCCCAGAAAAGCAGCAAGGCCAGAGCTGACATCAGTGATATTGTTGGAATAACCTGATTTTTATTTAACAGGAAAGGAGTAAAAGGGGAGACCAAATAGTATAGTTGTGTCATCGTTCAGATTTTCCAAAAAAACTACATTTAACACTCCAAGTTTGTTCCCTGCTCATTAATGGGGGAAGGGACAGGAGAAAGGCAGTTTAGATGAATACCCAGTAAGGTCTAACTGCCTGTGAATCAGACCTGGGAGTCAGTGGCCAGGATGGGCATGGCCACTGCAAGTGGGATATCTAGTTTGGTCCTTCTCTCTTTCAGGAACCTTCCCTCTTGGGACTCCTGCTGCCAGGGGCGGCGGGGAGGGAGGGGCTAGTTCCCTTCTGCCCATATGGTACACAGCCATGTTGGTCTCTACACATGGACTGATAGACTTTAATCTGGCCTGAATGCTGAACCACACCTGGCTGCAATGTGGAATGGAAACTCTGGACGCTGGCCCTCATTGTGGCTCTGCTGAACTCCCAGCTGCCCCTCTTTTAGGACTGGCTTGGGGAAAATGGGACATTGCAACCCAAGAAATGTAACTCTCCTCCAATAAAGCCTTCTTCCACATTCTATCCTCCTATGGGGGCTTCTGAAAATGCTTATTTTATGGCACCCCAAGAACCTCAACCCAAATGACAGGGGAGTTTTATCTACCAGCATCATCAGTGACTTCTGTTTCATTCTTCCTCCTTCTTTGTAAATGGGAGTGTTTATTTTGATGTATTGGGTAGTTAAATATTTGTATTGATTTCAGAGAGGAAGGGAGAGGAAGAGAGGGATAAAAACATCAATGATAAGAGAGAGTAATAGATTGGCTGCCTCCTGTATGCCCCTGGGGATCAAGCCTGCAACCCAAGCATGTGCCCTGACCAGGAATCAAACCATGACCTCATGGTTCATAGGTCAATGCTCAATCACTGAGCCACACCGGCCAGGCTGGTGTATTAGGTATTTAGAGGGCAGATAATTTGTCTTTTTATCTTATAAATGTCTGGATTTTATATACTTGACATAGAGGTTACTACATACTAGTGTAATGCAGCAATCCTGGACTTGAGGCACCTCTTGGTGAAAAAAGGTAGTTTAGTTTTTTTTGGTTTTGTTGTTTTGGTTTTAAAAGCTGAACCAAGTGATTTTACCAGAGGTTAGACTACAGTATTTATTGTTCTCATTTACATATAGTTCTTTGTTTCAGGATTCTGATGAGATCATATTTCTGGCTCCCTTTTAATGAAAGGAATATTTAACTACCTCTATCCAATGAATTGTTAGTGGAATTTAAAAAGTGCTATTTCTGAATCTGAGTATTTAATTTGTAGATAAAAGATTGTCCAGAGACCTTTTCTACTCTGCAAGAGAGAATACCAATCTTTAGGCTGGTGGCTGCTCTTTCAGCCTGAGTCCTAGATTAAGGAGAAAGGAGAGAATTGCCTGTTTGTGGACATGTTGTGTGAACAATAACTAAACTCTTTTTATTTTAAGCTACTATAATTTTGGAATTGTTTGTTATTGTAGATTAGCAGTCAATTTTTATTTCCTTTGTTTAGCTGTAAAATATATTTTATTTGGAACATACCTTGCAATAATATTTTTGTACTTTTATGATAGTGCATGTTTGTTCCTTTGTTTTATTTATGGCAATTAGTAACGTAACTTTTGCAATTATTTGTCCTATCTTTACAGTGTACATAGATAACCTAAAGGGGTATATTGTAAAATCAGAGTCAGATATCTTACTCAGAATCAAACTCTGCCAATAGATTAAATGTTAAAAGTAATTGCAAGACACAGGCAAAGTAAAAAGAGTCCAAGATGACCCATCCATCTCCTTAGATTTTTGTTATGTTAAGACACACACTGGTTCAAATTTAACATGTAAATTTTTCCATGATATATCAGAGTATTACTTACACAAAGAGAGCTTTTTAGATCATTGTATCATTCTGGGTCCAATCAGGAGAGAGAACCACATAGTTGTTTGAACAGTGTTAAGTTCAATAAAAAGAATCATTAACTATAACAAGTGATTATAGTAAGTGTGCTGTAGTTAGTGGCAGCGTGCTCTACTGACAAAACTTTATGCCAGCTGGCATAAGAAAAGCAAATAGTGAAAGGACCCAGATTCATTTTCACAAAGTAGTCTAAACAGGTAAATTTGTAGCTAAGAAGCAATAAATTTATAACTGGCACAAAGAAAGACAAACACTATTACACTGATAATTACATATCTGAAATTTTCCATAGTACCACATCATACAAATCCATAAATTTCAGATGTGTTTGTCATAAGTAATCTAGACAGATCAGGTATATCCTTCCAAAATCATTCCATTAAAGCAAACATCTGTTAATAAATGCTAACAAGAGATCCAATTTGAATGTTTAGAAAAGTGACTAGACCATTTCTACCCAGGTGTTTTCAGAGAAGGAAACATGGATTACACAAAAGCTGGTATCCTTTTATTGGCAACTAGAGGCCCAGTGCATGAAAATTCATGCACTCGGTGAGGGGTAGGGGGATCCCTCAGCCCTGCCCGCACCTCCCACACACTGGGACCCCTCGGGGGATATCTACCTGCCGATTTAAGCACACTCCCGGGGGAGCGGGCCTAAGCCGTTAGTCAAACATCCTTAGTGCTGCTGCAGAGGCAGGAGAGGCTCCCGCCACTTCCACTGCACTGGCCAGCCATAAGCCAGTTTCTGGCTGAGTGGTGCTCCCCCTGTGGAAGTGCACTGACCACCAGGGGGCAGCTCCTGCATTGAGCGTCTGCCTCCTGGTGGTCAGTGCATGTCATAGCAACCAGTCGTTCCCGGTTGTTCTGTTGTTAGGGTCAACTTGCATATTACCTTTTATTATATAGGATTATTATATAGGATTGGTAACTGTTGGCCATGGCATTTGAGTAATGAGAGAGAAGTTCTAGTTTGGGATGTAATTAAGGCTTCTATTAACAGAATTTAGAAACATAAGAGAAATAACTAAGTAAAGTATCTAAAGAAGAGAGGCCAAATAAAACTTATTTCAGAAGATGCAGAAATGTTGAGGTAACGGTGTTGCCAAAAAAAAAAAATCTTTAAACATTTTCCAGATTTCCCTGAATAAACACTTTGTACATTTATCTATATTACTACTTCAAAATATTGTCTCCTACTAATTTTCCAAATTATAGCCTGTTATCTTAACTGCATTTGCAAATTGTCCCAAATGTTTATTGAAATTTAAATCATTTTCAATCTTATAAATTTGTACATTATATTATGAACATGATATGTTACACTGTTATTTTCATAACAAATAATTACAGGCAATAAATTAAAATGTCCATCATTTGTATCTTCACTTTTAAGAACCTGTGATCATTATTTTCAACATTCAGAAAAAAAGAAAAATAGGTCTCAATATCATAATGACACAGATGTCATAAAATAAAATTAGCTTCATGGATTTTATCAAGTGCTAAGCATCTGTATTTGCTTTTAGATACCATCTCTATATAAATAAATAACTAAAAGGTGTTGCCTGAGGGAATAAAATCAATATTGTAATAAAAATCAGGGCATATGTCAATCAATTTATTTACCTTTATTATGCAGGAAGTAATTCTAGGGACTTTAGCATTTCCAGCATTTCCTTAGGAAAACTCAGGTGCAGTAAAAAAATCTCTAAAAGAACCAAGTTATTAAGTCTCATCTGTTTTCTTTTCCTTGGATTTTTAAAAAATTCCCTCCTTAACATGGGCATGGTAAAAAACAAACAAAACACAAAAAACCCACAACTGAAAGTGATTGTTTCTTTTTTAAAAATATTTTTAAACATTTTTCAATTAGAGTTGTCTTACAATATTATATTAGTTTCAAGTATATAATCCAGTGATTAGACATTATGTAACTTACTAAGTGATCATTATGACAAATCTAGTACCCCTATGACACCATAAATAGTTAATACAATATTATTGACTTATACTGCACTTTACATCCCCATGACTATTCTGTACCTACCGATTTGTACTTCTTAAACCCTTCAACATTTTCAGCCATCCCCCAAACCAAAGTGATTGTTTCTTAATGGTAACAAATAAGGGAAAATACTAAATAAACATGATTTTCTCATTTTAGGTATACTATTATGTGATATTCTAAAATATGATTTGTAAATGAACAAATCTAATTGCATAAAAAGCTTTCTTGAATAAATTTCTGGCACACAGAAGTTTCTCATCTATTAATTTTGTCAGAGGCATAGTCCTGATGTTTATTTGAATATGTCATTAGAAGCCACCCAATGGAGCCTGTGCTCAGCATCCAGGGGTGAACAGTCTTGGTCACAATAATGGGAGTAGAGATAATTATACAAAGAATGTATTTCCTTAAATATTCGTAAGACTATGTTTTAGGTGAGGCCCATTATAGAGTAGAAGTTTCAAAGAATGCAAAAACTATAATAATTTTGAATTGCAGAGCAGCATATGGATCATTTAGGTAAACGTCTACCACCTAAATGGTGCCACCTAGTAACTTTAGTTTGTTATATGACACTTGGAAGCCTGACCAAGTTAATTAGCCTCCAAAGTACTTATTTTTACTGAGTGACTTACTGGAAGGATTGTTATGATTATGGAGTATAGCAAGGCCATATAACTATTATTAGTAAAACTAATTATGTGGCAATTATTTCATGATTTGACATTAACTTGTGTGTTCTAAAGGCATAACACACTAGATTAATTCTTCCTGAGCAGCAGGCTGCCATTTAGTGCCTAGAAAGAAGTAATTTAGTGACTAATACCTGATGTTTTAAGACTTTCATGTATTGTAAGAATAAAAACTATATCCCTAGAATATTTTTATCATCGTTGTTTATCATGGAATTATGCCTAGTTTTGTAAAAGTGACGCATATAATTATAGCTTTATGCTTCAGTGTTTTACTCCATTATTTCTTTTTTACGTTTTGTTTTTATATTTCTGGTGAAAAACTTATCTCTTTCCTACATTGTCCTGCTTTTCATATTATTTTGGGTAGTTATATCTTCACCTAATTAATTAAAAACATTTTATTCTGTTAGTTATTTCTATTAGTACCAAGTATAGGAAACATTTTTAAAAATCTAAAGACCTGCTTATTGTTTTTGTCTTACCTATTATTGAATTTTATTTGTATTTCTTAAAACAGGCATTTAAAACCCTGGACTATTCTATGCATATCTTTGCTTCCTGCTATTCTATGATTCTATTATTTTATATTTAAAACATATTTATAACTGAAATACTGTCTTAAATAGTTTAGAAAACATAATTTATCTTATCACAATAGGTATAATCTAGATTTGTTATGGTATAAGAAAGTCATGTTTGCTAATATATACACACAAGAAATAGTTTCTGCACTTATATATTTGCCAGCTTTGAAATTGCACCCTACATGCTTAAGTATGCTTTAGACACCAATATACACTTGACCTTAGCTGTGGTCAATAATAGTTAAATGACTTTATATTGAGTAGGTCTGAACTTGTATTTTGTAAAAGATGCTTCCAATAAGTATGTTACCTCTTTGCCCTTCTTTGTAAAGTTCTCTTGTTTGATACTTACAAACCTTTAGATAGTTTATTTTTCCTCACTTCATAGTCAACCCTTTTTGTATAATGATGAATCCTGAATGCCTGTTAATGTCTCTGTTTTTGGAGTTCTTTTTATTAAAAATAAATTTTACAGAGTGTACACTATACTAGATATTTTATAGAATACAAAGACATATATACATATATAAATTAAAAAGTGTTTCTACTTTGAAGACACTCACAGTGGTAGTAAATACATAAATAACTTCAGTATAATATGATGAGTGATATGACATAGAAAATACAGATGAATAGAAAAAAAGTGTAATCAATATGGTGGAATATTAAGTTATTAAAATTGTGCTTTTTTTCATAGGAAAACTTTAAACTATATTCAATAAATATTTTGTCATAGAATGATGTCTGATGTATAATAGAATTACTAATGATATTACTAATAACATTCTGCCCTTCTTTCAAACAAAATATTCATCTAAATATTTTTTTTATTAATCTCTATTGAGTACAAACCTTCCTAATTAAAACATCCATGAACTTGCTCTCATATTTGAGTTATTTCTAACAGTATTTGCTCAGTCGAGTTTATTAATACTAAAGGTCACATTCTGACATCTATTACATCTTAATCTCTA
>NW_005360891.1:1859387-1866176 GCF_000412655.1 Myotis brandtii | reverse complement strand
CATCTTAATCTCTAGAATAATATATATTATATAATATCATATAATATACATATATATGATCTTATTAATCTTCTCTAGCTAAAATAACATATTCAGCCCTATATCTGTGATTGGGAA
This sequence comes from Myotis brandtii, assembly GCF_000412655.1. NCBI lineage: Eukaryota > Metazoa > Chordata > Mammalia > Chiroptera > Vespertilionidae > Myotis > Myotis brandtii. Next base: position 1,866,059 of record NW_005360891.1, on the reverse strand, counting down.
TACAATTTGGTCAAGGTTGTAGTAGTCTTTTGTTATTTGTGTCTTTAATAGTGATACTAATCTATCATCCTGCCAGGGATGCAGTACTATTTTTTATATATTATATAGGCTTTGGTTAGGGACAGTTTCAGAAGTTGACACTTGGCTTATTCCATAAACCAAACAACCCAACATCAGGCTACTCCAAATGCCAAGTATTTAATTATATACAACAAAGACTGGCCACTGGGTAGTTCTGCAGATTCATTTTGCCCACCGTAAACTATACTTTATGAAAGTCTCCATTTATTACCTGTACAAGTCAGTTCCCACCCTAAGAATGGATTTTATTATGATGCTTTAAATTTCTTGGTATCAATGTCAGTACAGTCCCTACATCTAACAGTCTAAAATGTGCATGCATATAAGCCTAACCTATAGACACAGACAACAGGGGGGTGAGGGCATGAGTGGGAGGGTTGGGGGAGTAATGGGAGGAGAAGGACACATAAGTAATACCTTAATCAATAAAGAAATTTTAAAAAATAAAAAAAAAATGTCTGGGTATTTCCCTTTCCCCAATGTACAATCACTCACATAAATGGCCATAGGGTCTCCATTGGGAAAAGAATATCATGGTTTACTTGCCACACAGAGGTGCAGGTTCCTTTTTCTAGGACCTAGAATCTAGGGTTATGGAAACCTCTTTAGTCAATGGGTTCCAGGTCTGAAAATTGGATTAAGTCAATTAAACAAGGGAATGTGGCTTTTCATTTGAGAAATTGCCTTCTTTATCCTGCTCCTCCAGTTTTATCTTTTTGGGGGAGAGGATTATATATTAAGTAGTTTTTTGTTGTTGCTGTTGCTGCCTCTTAATTTTACTCCTGATGACCCCATGCCTCTCATGAGAAGCCCTCGAGGCTTTGCTAAGGTAATTACCATCTCCTGGCTTCTGCTAGGTAAGTGCTATCCCCTGTCCCTCTTTCATTGGAGGCACAACATCCCCTTGGGTATTAATGAGGCAACCTCTGCTGCTGTTGGTGGTGCTGATATCCCTTTCACCCACCCTTTCCTGAGGGCTTTGGTAACTGAATGTACTCTGGGCCCTCAGTGGGAAATAATCCTTTAGAAGGTCTCCTGTCTTTCTTAGGATATGAATTTCTGCTTGTTCACTTCCCTCAGCATTTTTATTACTTCTTAACTATCTGTTGGAGTAACCCAATCATCTTTGCTTCATTAAGCAGTGGTCATTTGTTTTTCCAGACTTCAATAGCCATGTTAACTGTGATTTTGCTCCATTGTCTGGGTCCTTGCAATGGTGTTAAATCCAGCACCCTAATAAAATGCCAGGTCAGCACATCCTTGCTTATCCAATTTTATATTCTGGCACCTTTGATCTAGCATTCTCAAAACTTAACACCAGGGGTATTCCTCTGGCTCTTCCAATATCAACTAATTCCTACAACATCTTTAGTGTCTAGAATTTTTTCTTTCCTTGGCAGGTCCTATTTATGCTGATATTTAACACTATTTATTTGTCCTGGTAGCCAGGAGAAGGCGTTGGGACAATTCCTCAATGTGGCACGTGTTTTCTTATAGGGGAAAGATGGCTGCTACATCTTCCTCCATGGCAGGAGTTCCATGTCATCTTAGGGAATTGTGGACCACATCTACAAGCTCTTAGTAAATATGCTTCAAGACAAAAATCAACATTCCGAGGAGCAACTATCCAAAAGTTTTCTGTCCTATGTTTACAAGGCCTCATTTGTCCAAACCCCATCAGCATTTTATCATAACACACTAACTTGTGTTGGCCAAACATGTAAATGTCTCTGAAATGGCAAACCTACCATATCTTTAGTATGCTAATTAGTTGCATATGCTTTTCAACTCCAGGAGAAAAATATCCTCTTAAAAGTATATTTTTGAAAGAGCCCCTCTGTGGCTCATGTGGAATATTTAACTGCATGTTAACAATAGGTTTCTTATTGTCCTTCAGCATGGTGTTGATGCAATTTAACAGAAGTAAGCTAAATCTACTGTCTGTATTGACGCAGTTCCCCATATATCTTTCCAATGCCTGGATCTTTTCTATAACACACCTCTTCGCCAGGATAAGTTTGAGTATCACTTGCATTAGTTAGGATCTTCTGAGAAGCAGACACCAAAGCTGGGTCAAAGTGACAAAATATTTACTGAGGAAAATCTCTCTGATAGTAAAAAGGGAGGAAGCCAGAGATGGTAAGGAAAGCCTTCAGACCTTCTGTGGAGGAGAGTGAAAGAGAAGGTTGGGTAGGAAGGCACTCTGTCTGTAGCACCGATCTTAAAAACATTACTCCTGGAGCCAAAGTCTTCCATCAGAGAGCTCGTACATTTTGGATGTGTAGATCTGCATTAGTATATCCTGCTGCTCTTATTTATTAGCTTCAAGAAGCCTGTAAGGAGTGTGGCTTCAGTGCTAACGTGACGGTAGATTCAGAACATGGTAACTGGGGCCTTTTGTCAATTTCTCTTCCCCATAGCAAGAGATCTGAGTAGGACATTTTCATTCCTGTCATATCATTTCATTGTTATATCTACACTCCCAATATGTGGATAAATGAGCAGATAATAATTGTTTGAAATATTTTAAGTTCTTGTTTGAACATTGCACTTTCCCCTTGTACTTTCTTTCCTATTTTGAAATGATAGATAACATGAGGCTAAGAAACAGTCAGATTTCCTGAGAAGGGGAAGTCTAGTAGCTCTCCAGGTGAATATAAATTTGATTCATAAGTTCACCTAGTAAGTTCTGCCTCAAGACACAATCAACAGTACTGAAATTTGAATTGCCTTGTGATACTTGTACAATGTTACCATGTACCTAACACTACTGAGCAAACCACTCTATAGTTTACAAGATGTGGTACATTTCGGGGTAGACATGCCCAAATACAAATCATACTTTTGCCATTTTTTGTCTCTAGAACCTGGAGTGAAATTTATTTCTCTAAATCCCAATTTAATATAAAATACCTAACACAATGATTTGGGGGTGAGAGAGGGATTTTATGGGATCAAATGGAAAACCTGACAGGTGTTCAGTTTATATTACTTTATTGATTGGAAGACTTGCAGTGTTTTGATACAAACATTGAAGCTAACTAAATACACTTTTATGGTCCTTGTTTTATATGGAAACTAAATTAACACACCATCATATATTGTACTTGATTTGATAATGCTTATGTTCTAGTAAGATTATATTGTAATGTTTTCATTATTTATATGCATTATAGTTATAATATAAAATGTTAAGTTAGCATTGTATTTCAAACCTGGATCTATACCATAATTATTGTGGAATATTTCACAATATTAAGAATCTTGTATTCTACATCAGATTTACTTAATCAAAACCTCATAAGATTGAGTTAAGTGATGCTTAGTTGTCTAATAAAGCAGAGCTTTGTAATATTGTTTGTTAACCATCTTCCTAGCTTATTTAGATAAATGAAGAAAATAATACTTCTCTGATAATATTCACAATAGTGGATACAGTGATCACTTTAAATATAATTGAGGCCATCTTTTGTTTACTGGTTATCCGGCTATCACAAATAAGTCATTAAAAAATGGGGAAGGTATTTGTAGTAGTTAACTAGTGGTATGGAAAAAATTACCCTAAGACTTAGAGGTTTACTACAGCAAACATTTATTATCATTTTCTGAGTGTCAAGAGCTTCAATGTCATTGGTTCAGGGTCTCTCACAATGCTTCCAGATGTTGGTCCTGGCTGCAGTCATATCAAAGTTTAACTTGGGGAAGATCTGCTCCCAGACATATTTATATGGCTTTTGGCAGATCTCAGATTCCCGCTGGTTGTTAACTAGATATATCAATCATCTCCTTGCCAGATGGGCCTATCCATAATTCAGCTCACATGGTAACTGACTTTCTGTAGAGTAACCAAGTAAGAGAATTAGAGAGAGGCCCAAATCAGAAGCTACAATATTTCTGTAAACTAATCTTAGATGGGACATCTCATAGTTTACTTTATTAAAGGTGAGTCAATATGCCTAGCCTACATTCAAGAGGAATGGATTATACAAGGATGTAAATACCAACAAGCAAGGATCACTGGGGCCCATTTTTAAACTGCCTACCACAGCACTAATCATTGATTTCAATATCATTGCCACTTACATTTATGTTAATATTAATAATACATTCAATCATTTATTCATATATTTTATTGGTTTACTGGGGTCTATTTTTTAAGATATTACCCCATTATGAGTTATGCATATCTTACTCTGTTCAGGCTAATATAACAAAGTACCACAGACAGGGTTGCTTACAAACAACCAAAATTTACTTCTCACTCTTTCAGAGTCTGTGAAATCCATAAGCAAGGCACCAGCAAGAATGTGTTCTGATGAGGACTCACTTCCTTTTCATAGCAAGGGCTGTACATGGTGAGAGGGGCTAAGAATCTTTCTGGAGCCTTTTTTAAAAAGGTCTAATTTCATTCACCTTCCTATTCTAATTATCTCTCAAAGACCTCATCTCCTAATGCCGGGGCTGTCCAGCAGACCCTGAGCGATGGATGAACAGATTGCTCCAACACACATTTCTGTGAAAGAGAGGCCTAAGGGACTGTTTTACTTTAGAAGTAAAAAGCAGTCCTGTTCACCTGTCTTCTTAGGCTTTTATTGTCACAACACCTTGAACTCAAATATTAAATACTATCAGCAGGGTAAGCATCATTGAGAAAGCACATGCTTTTACAATGTTGGGTCTAAAAGACTAAACAGAGATTTTTAGCAAAACATCCTGGGGGATCAGACTTGTTTGGAAAAGTCAAGGTAGTGGCTGCCACCTTCGGCAAGGTCCCTCTAGAGGCCCCTGACCTTTCGGAGAATCTTCCTTACAGACATTCCAACCAAGTCCCATGCTTCCCCACATTCTAATATAATCACATGGGGCAATAGGATTTCAACATATGAATTTTAAGGGGACATAAACATTTAAACCATAGCAATGTACCTTAGAGAAAGAGCCTTTATATGTCCTATTCATTCTATTCATCTGTAATTGGCAGAGTCATAATGAATTTGTGTATCTTAAAAATATTTCATGAGTAATTATTTGATTTCTCCATAAAGTTGTCAACATGGTTCTATTTTTCATATTACCTAAACACATTCCTGAGACCTAACCATTTCAGATCTGTTTTCAAGAATTCCATACAATTGGACTCAACTGCTATCATAGTCTCTAGTGATATTCTCTAAAATATGCCTGGCATAAATTTTAGTTTGAATATTAGCTCTAATAACCTTATAATTCAGATGAATTTTGGCATATCAACAGTTTGACATTTAAATAGACATTTTGAATAATGAAGTTTTCCCTTGTTTGTTTTTATTTAGCTGGATACATCATAACTAACTTGTCTGTCACTGTACCCATAAGTAGAAATTCAAGATATAATTCTCTCATAAATCACAAGTAGCATGCAGTCTGAACCTTCGTTTCTTATTTGTCTTTTTCTAATTGTTCACCTCTTTTGAAACCCAAGCCCTATCTCACTGAAAACTGATATGGAAAACTTCCCCAAATGACTACTTTACATAAAAATATTAAATATTTTCTCTGTGTTATCCCATATACAGGCCAATATGAACCTTTTTTTTATTGTTGACACTATTACATATGTCCCCTATTTTCTCCCCCTTTGATCCCCTACACCCACCCCCTCCTAGCCTTCACCACATTATTGTCTGTTTCCATGGACTATGCATATATGCCTGTATGTTCTTTGACTAATCCCTATTTAATAATCATATATTACTCTAAATTAATATTTCATTCCCTACCATAACTAAAGTAAAAATGAAGTATATGAAATAAGGTGCTGTCTTTTGATATAGCAACAACAACAACAACAAAAACCCAGCACAGTTATTGAAATGTACAATGGTTGAAACAGACATGAGAAATTTTTATCTCACTTACATAAAGCTTACTATTATTGTTCCTGTTTGGTGAGCAGCTTACATCAAGTAGTGATTTAGGAACACAGAACACTTCGAATGTGCAGCTCTATCATTTTTTGACTTGACTTTCAATTCACCGTGATTTCCAGTAGAAGGAGAAAGAACATGAAGGAATATGCCTGCTAAGTTTTCATAAGCCATATTAAAAATAGCTCACAAAATTCCATTCACATGTTATAGGCTAGAACTCTTGAAAGGAAGGAGTATCAAAGAATTTGTATGAATTTTAGAACCACTATCATTACCTGCTATAAGTTATATCAGACATTTGCTTAAAAGAAAATGTGACCAAGGCAATATCATAATCCAACAAGTGAAAATTTAGAATGCATAGGCAATTAAATCAAAATGATATTATATGTGCAGAAGTTGTAGCTTAAAATTATGGATGCATAAATAAATAAGAATTAATGTTATCCATATGGAGCAGAGGGAAGATTTATATAGATAGCCATACATAGGGTAGCGCAAAAGTAGGTTTATAGTTGTGAGTACACTAAACACAGAGTTTATTTGTGTATTATTATTTATTAACTAGAGGCCCGGTGCACAAAAATTTGTGTACTTGGGGGGGAGGAGGGGCGTCCCTCAGCCCGGCCTGTGCCCTCTCGCAGTCTGGGACCCCCTTGGGAGATAACGACCTGCTGGCTTA
>NW_005360891.1:1857352-1858251 GCF_000412655.1 Myotis brandtii | reverse complement strand
CCCTGCTCGCTTCAGTGCATGGCTGCCGGCCGCCATCTTGGCTGACAGTTAATTTGCATAAGGATATGCTGATTAGCCAATGAGAAGGGTAGCGGTCGTATGCTAATTACCATGTTTCTCTTTTATTAGTGTAGATTATTGTACTACGTCCATACAAACAACTGTAAACCTACTTGTGCCCCACTCTTTATTACTAGACATTGAAGAGTAAAACAATCTCCATAGGTAGATTAGATGAAGAAGGATATTTGATAACCATTGGTGATCATCACAGTAATAATTATTTCAGGCAAAAGTCATTGATCAGTGATACATGATCTGTATACTGGATTGTGTGTCTACCACCCAAACTCAAATCATCTTCTGTCATCATATATATTTGGCTCCCTTTACCCTTCACAGCTCCCCTATCCCTCTTCCCTCCAGTAACCACCAACTATACTATTGTCTGTGAGTTTTAGTTTCATATCATATATGAGTGAAATCACATGGTTCTTAGCTTTTTCTGACAGACTTATTTCACTTAGCATAATATTCAAAAGGTCCATCCATGTTGTTACAAATGGCAGTATTTCATCTTTTCTTATAGCTGAATAGTACTCTATAGTATATATACAGGTCATGTATCATAGAAATCTATACTTGAAATCTATATAATCATCTTAACTAGTCACCCCAATAAATTTAATTAGAATAAAGAAATTAAAAAATAACTACATACTGTTAAAAATAAAGTCATTGGGGAAAACCAAGATGGCGGCATAGGTTAACGCTGGAGTTTGCTGCCTCGAACAACCACTTCAAAAATACAACTAAAAGACGGAACGGACATCATCCAGAACCACAGGAAGGCTGGCTGAGTGGAAGTTCTACAACTAGGAGGAAAGAGAATAGCATAC